>NW_027099001.1:0-104745 GCF_037042795.1 Molothrus aeneus
GCAGGAGAGTGGTAAAGTACTGTTTTCTCTAAGTCTGAAGGCTGCCCACACTGTGCCTGTGTGCTGCAGCTTGCATCTTCGCCTTTGGGAAGCTGCCGCTCGCCGATTCTCCCGGAGGCGAAGAAGCGGCTTCTTCGCACACAGAGCATTGTGGCGAGCGCAGGGAGCTCCTGAGAGCGGTTTGTGCCGAAAGAAGCCCGGGACCGGCACTTAGCTTCGGAGAGCTGCGTATCTGCGTCTTCTGCGTGTCTTGCCGCTCTACACTCAGCAAAAAGCTTTTCCACCATATCTTGCAAGGAGAAACTCTGCCAGGGAAGAAAACATCCAAAATCTTGTTCTAAAGCTTGCACGGGGGTCTGCAAAGAGTTTGGCAAGAATGAAAGGTAGTTGTCCAAAACTCGTTCTTTTCCAATAGAATAACCATGGAAAAGGCAGGAGAGTGGTAAAGTACTGTTTTCTCTAAGTCTGAAGGCTGCCCACACTGTGCCTGTGTGCTGCAGCTTGCATCTTCGCCTTTGGGAAGCTGCCGCTCGCCGATTCTCCCGGAGGCGAAGAAGCGGCTTCTTCGCACACAGAGCATTGTGGCGAGCGCAGGGAGCTCCTGAGAGCGGTTTGTGCCGAAAGAAGCCCGGGACCGGCACTTAGCTTCGGAGAGCTGCGTATCTGCGTCTTCTGCGTGTCTTGCCGCTCTACACTCAGCAAAAAGCTTTTCCACCATATCTTGCAAGGAGAAACTCTGCCAGGAAAGAAAACATCCAAAATCTTGTTCTAAAGCTTGCACGGGGGTCTGCAAAGAGTTTGGCAAGAATGAAAGGTAGTTGTCCAAAACTCGTTCTTTTCCAATAGAATAACCATGGATAAGGCAGGAGAGTGGTAAAGTACTGTTTTCTCTAAGTCTGAAGGCTGCCCACACTGTGCCTGTGTGCTGCAGCTTGCATCTTCGCCTTTGGGAAGCTGCCGCTCGCCGATTCTCCCGGAGGCGAAGAAGCGGCTTCTTCGCACACAGAGCATTGTGGCGAGCGCAGGGAGCTCCTGAGAGCGGTTTGTGCCGAAAGAAGCCCGGGACCGGCACTTAGCTTCGGAGAGCTGCGTATCTGCGTCTTCTGCGTGTCTTGCCGCTCTACACTCAGCAAAAAAGCTTTTCCACCATATCTTGCAAGGAGAAACTCTGCCAGGAAAGAAAACATCCAAAATCTTGTTCTAAAGCTTGCACGGGGGTCTGCAAAGAGTTTGGCAAGAATGAAAGGTAGTTGTCCAAAACTCGTTCTTTTCCAATAGAATAACCATGGATAAGGCAGGAGAGTGGTAAAGTACTGTTTTCTCTAAGTCTGAAGGCTGCCCACACTGTGCCTGTGTGCTGCAGCTTGCATCTTCGCCTTTGGGAAGCTGCCGCTCGCCGATTCTCCCGGAGGCGAAGAAGCGGCTTCTTCGCACACAGAGCATTGTGGCGAGCGCAGGGAGCTCCTGAGAGCGGTTTGTGCCGAAGAAGCCCGGGACCGGCACTTAGCTTCGGAGAGCTGCGTATCTGCGTCTTCTGCGTGTCTTGCCGCTCTACACTCAGCAAAAAGCTTTTCCACCATATCTTGCAAGGAGAAACTCTGCCAGGAAAGAAAACATCCAAAATCTTGTTCTAAAGCTTGCACGGGGGTCTGCAAAGAGTTTGGCAAGAATGAAAGGTAGTTGTCCAAAACTCGTTCTTTTCCAATAGAATAACCATGGAAAAGGCAGGAGAGTGGTAAAGTACTGTTTTCTCTAAGTCTGAAGGCTGCCCACACTGTGCCTGTGTGCTGCAGCTTGCATCTTCGCCTTTGGGAAGCTGCCGCTCGCCGATTCTCCCGGAGGCGAAGAAGCGGCTTCTTCGCACACAGAGCATTGTGGCGAGCGCAGGGAGCTCCTGAGAGCGGTTTGTGCCGAAAGAAGCCCGGGACCGGCACTTAGCTTCGGAGAGCTGCGTATCTGCGTCTTCTGCGTGTCTTGCCGCTCTACACTCAGCAAAAAGCTTTTCCACCATATCTTGCAAGGAGAAACTCTGCCAGGGAAGAAAACATCCAAAATCTTGTTCTAAAGCTTGCACGGGGGTCTGCAAAGAGTTTGGCAAGAATGAAAGGTAGTTGTCCAAAACTCGTTCTTTTCCAATAGAATAACCATGGATAAGGCAGGAGAGTGGTAAAGTACTGTTTTCTCTAAGTCTGAATGCTGCCCACACTGTGCCTGTGTGCTGCAGCTTGCATCTTCGCCTTTGGGAAGCTGCCGCTCGCCGATTCTCCCGGAGGCGAAGAAGCGGCTTCTTCGCACACAGAGCATTGTGGCGAGCGCAGGGAGCTCCTGAGAGCGGTTTGTGCCGAAAGAAGCCCGGGACCGGCACTTAGCTTCGGAGAGCTGCGTATCTGCGTCTTCTGCGTGTCTTGCCGCTCTACACTCAGCAAAAAGCTTTTCCACCATATCTTGCAAGGAGAAACTCTGCCAGGAAAGAAAACATCCAAAATCTTCTTCTAAAGCTTGCACGGGGGTCTGCAAAGAGTTTGGCAAGAATGAAAGGTAGTTGTCCAAAACTCGTTCTTTTCCAATAGAATAACCATGGAAAAGGCAGGAGAGTGGTAAAGTACTGTTTTCTCTAAGTCTGAAGGCTGCCCACACTGTGCCTGTGTGCTGCAGCTTGCATCTTCGCCTTTGGGAAGCTGCCGCTCGCCGATTCTCCCGGAGGCGAAGAAGCGGCTTCTTCGCACACAGAGCATTGTGGCGAGCGCAGGGAGCTCCTGAGAGCGGTTTGTGCCGAAAGAAGCCCGGGACCGGCACTTAGCTTCGGAGAGCTGCGTATCTGCGTCTTCTGCGTGTCTTGCCGCTCTACACTCAGCCAAAAGCTTTTCCACCATATCTTGCAAGGAGAAACTCTGCCAGGAAAGAAAACATCCAAAATCTTGTTCTAAAGCTTGCACGGGGGTCTGCAAAGAGTTTGGCAAGAATGAAAGGTAGTTGTCCAAAACTCGTTCTTTTCCAATAGAATAACCATGGAAAAGGCAGGAGAGTGGTAAAGTACTGTTTTCTCTAAGTCTGAAGGCTGCCCACACTGTGCCTGTGTGCTGCAGCTTGCATCTTCGCCTTTGGGAAGCTGCCGCTCGCCGATTCTCCCGCAGGCGAAGAAGCGGCTTCTTCGCACACAGAGCATTGTGGCGAGCGCAGGGAGCTCCTGAGAGCGGTTTGTGCCGAAAGAAGCCCGGGACCGGCACTTAGCTTCGGAGAGCTGCGTATCTGCGTCTTCTGCGTGTCTTGCCGCTCTACACTCAGCAAAAAGCTTTTCCACCATATCTTGCAAGGAGAAACTCTGCCAGGAAAGAAAACATCCAAAATCTTGTTCTAAAGCTTGCACGGGGGTCTGCAAAGAGTTTGGCAAGAATGAAAGGTAGTTGTCCAAAACTCGTTCTTTTCCAATAGAATAACCATGGATAAGGCAGGAGAGTGGTAAAGTACTGTTTTCTCTAAGTCTGAAGGCTGCCCACACTGTGCTGTGTGCTGCAGCTTGCATCTTCGCCTTTGGGAAGCTGCCGCTCGCCGATTCTCCCGCAGGCGAAGAAGCGGCTTCTTCGCACACAGAGCATTGTGGCGAGCGCAGGGAGCTCCTGAGAGCGGTTTGTGCCGAAAGAAGCCCGGGACCGGCACTTAGCTTCGGAGAGCTGCGTATCTGCGTCTTCTGCGTGTCTTGCCGCTCTACACTCAGCCAAAAGCTTTTCCACCATATCTTGCAAGGAGAAACTCTGCCAGGAAAGAAAACATCCAAAATCTTGTTCTAAAGCTTGCACGGGGGTCTGCAAAGAGTTTGGCAAGAATGAAAGGTAGTTGTCCAAAACTCGTTCTTTTCCAATAGAATAACCATGGATAAGGCAGGAGAGTGGTAAAGTACTGTTTTCTCTAAGTCTGAAGGCTGCCCACACTGTGCCTGTGTGCTGCAGCTTGCATCTTCGCCTTTGGGAAGCTGCCGCTCGCCGATTCTCCCGGAGGCGAAGAAGCGGCTTCTTCGCACACAGAGCATTGTGGCGAGCGCAGGGAGCTCCTGAGAGCGGTTTGTGCCGAAAGAAGCCCGGGACCGGCACTTAGCTTCGGAGAGCTGCGTATCTGCGTCTTCTGCGTGTCTTGCCGCTCTACACTCAGCCAAAAGCTTTTCCACCATATCTTGCAAGGAGAAACTCTGCCAGGAAAGAAAACATCCAAAATCTTGTTCTAAAGCTTGCACGGGGGTCTGCAAAGAGTTTGGCAAGAATGAAAGGTAGTTGTCCAAAACTCGTTCTTTTCCAATAGAATAACCATGGATAAGGCAGGAGAGTGGTAAAGTACTGTTTTCTCTAAGTCTGAAGGCTGCCCACACTGTGCCTGTGTGCTGCAGCTTGCATCTTCGCCTTTGGGAAGCTGCCGCTCGCCGATTCTCCCGGAGGCGAAGAAGCGGCTTCTTCGCACACAGAGCATTGTGGCGAGCGCAGGGAGCTGCTGAGAGCGGTTTGTGCCGAAAGAAGCCCGGGACCGGCACTTAGCTTCGGAGAGCTGCGTATCTGCGTCTTCTGCGTGTCTTGCCGCTCTACACTCAGCAAAAGCTTTTCCACCATATCTTGCAAGGAGAAACTCTGCCAGGAAAGAAAACATCCAAAATCTTGTTCTAAAGCTTGCACGGGGGTCTGCAAAGAGTTTGGCAAGAATGAAAGGTAGTTGTCCAAAACTCGTTCTTTTCCAATAGAATAACCATGGAAAAGGCAGGAGAGTGGTAAAGTACTGTTTTCTCTAAGTCTGAAGGCTGCCCACACTGTGCCTGTGTGCTGCAGCTTGCATCTTCGCCTTTGGGAAGCTGCCGCTCGCCGATTCTCCCGGAGGCGAAGAAGCGGCTTCTTCGCACACAGAGCATTGTGGCGAGCGCAGGGAGCTCCTGAGAGCGGTTTGTGCCGAAAGAAGCCCGGGACCGGCACTTAGCTTCGGAGACCTGCGTATCTGCGTCTTCTGCGTGTCTTGCCGCTCTACACTCAGCCAAAAGCTTTTCCACCATATCTTGCAAGGAGAAACTCTGCCAGGGAAGAAAACATCCAAAATCTTGTTCTAAAGCTTGCACGGGGGTCTGCAAAGAGTTTGGCAAGAATGAAAGGTAGTTGTCCAAAACTCGTTCTTTTCCAATAGAATAACCATGGATAAGGCAGGAGAGTGGTAAAGTACTGTTTTCTCTAAGTCTGAATGCTGCCCACACTGTGCCTGTGTGCTGCAGCTTGCATCTTCGCCTTTGGGAAGCTGCCGCTCACCGATTCTCCCGGAGGCGAAGAAGCGGCTTCTTCGCACACAGAGCATTGTGGCGAGCGCAGGGAGCTCCTGAGAGCGGTTTGTGCCGAAAGAAGCCCGGGACCGGCACTTAGCTTCGGAGAGCTGCGTATCTGCGTCTTCTGCGTGTCTTGCCGCTCTACACTCAGCAAAAAGCTTTTCCAGCATATCTTGCAAGGAGAAACTCTGCCAGGAAAGAAAACATCCAAAATCTTGTTCTAAAGCTTGCACGGGGGTCTGCAAAGAGTTTGGCAAGAATGAAAGGTAGTTGTCCAAAACTCGTTCTTTTCCAATAGAATAACCATGGAAAAGGCAGGAGAGTGGTAAAGTACTGTTTTCTCTAAGTCTGAAGGCTGCCCACACTGTGCCTGCGTGCTGCAGCTTGCATCTTCGCCTTTGGGAAGCTGCCGCTCGCCGATTCTCCCGGAGGCGAAGAAGCGGCTTCTTCGCACACAGAGCATTGTGGCGAGCGCAGGGAGCTCCTGAGAGCGGTTTGTGCCGAAAGAAGCCCGGGACCGGCACTTAGCTTCGGAGAGCTGCGTATCTGCGTCTTCTGCGTGTCTTGCCGCTCTACACTCAGCCAAAAGCTTTTCCACCATATCTTGCAAGGAGAAACTCTGCCAGGAAAAAAAACATCCAAAATCTTGTTCTAAAGCTTGCACGGGGGTCTGCAAAGAGTTTGGCAAGAATGAAAGGTAGTTGTCCAAAACTCGTTCTTTTCCAATAGAATAACCATGGATAAGGCAGGAGAGTGGTAAAGTACTGTTTTCTCTAAGTCTGAATGCTGCCCACACTGTGCCTGTGTGCTGCAGCTTGCATCTTCGCCTTTGGGAAGCTGCCGCTCACCGATTCTCCCGGAGGCGAAGAAGCGGCTTCTTCGCACACAGAGCATTGTGGCGAGCGCAGGGAGCTCCTGAGAGCGGTTTGTGCCGAAAGAAGCCCGGGACCGGCACTTAGCTTCGGAGAGCTGCGTATCTGCGTCTTCTGCGTGTCTTGCCGCTCTACACTCAGCAAAAAGCTTTTCCAGCATATCTTGCAAGGAGAAACTCTGCCAGGAAAGAAAACATCCAAAATCTTGTTCTAAAGCTTGCACGGGGGTCTGCAAAGAGTTTGGCAAGAATGAAAGGTAGTTGTCCAAAACTCGTTCTTTTCCAATAGAATAACCATGGAAAAGGCAGGAGAGTGGTAAAGTACTGTTTTCTCTAAGTCTGAAGGCTGCCCACACTGTGCCTGCGTGCTGCAGCTTGCATCTTCGCCTTTGGGAAGCTGCCGCTCGCCGATTCTCCCGGAGGCGAAGAAGCGGCTTCTTCGCACACAGAGCATTGTGGCGAGCGCAGGGAGCTCCTGAGAGCGGTTTGTGCCGAAAGAAGCCCGGGACCGGCACTTAGCTTCGGAGAGCTGCGTATCTGCGTCTTCTGCGTGTCTTGCCGCTCTACACTCAGCCAAAAGCTTTTCCACCATATCTTGCAAGGAGAAACTCTGCCAGGAAAAAAAACATCCAAAATCTTGTTCTAAAGCTTGCACGGGGGTCTGCAAAGAGTTTGGCAAGAATGAAAGGTAGTTGTCCAAAACTCGTTCTTTTCCAATAGAATAACCATGGAAAAGGCAGGAGAGTGTTAAAGTACTGTTTTCTCTAAGTCTGAATGCTGCCCACACTGTGCCTGTGTGCTGCAGCTTGCATCTTCGCCTTTGGGAAGCTGCCGCTCGCCGATTCTCCCGGAGGCGAAGAAGCGGCTTCTTCGCACACAGAGCATTGTGGCGAGCGCAGGGAGCTCCTGAGAGCGGTTTGTGCCGAAAGAAGCCCGGGACCGGCACTTAGCTTCGGAGAGCTGCGTATCTGCGTCTTCTGCGTGTCTTGCCGCTCTACACTCAGCCAAAAGCTTTTCCACCATATCTTGCAAGGAGAAACTCTGCCAGGAAAGAAAACATCCAAAATCTTGTTCTAAAGCTTGCACGGGGGTCTGCAAAGAGTTTGGCAAGAATGAAAGGTAGTTATCCAAAACTCGTTCTTTTCCAATAGAATAACCATGGATAAGGCAGGAGAGTGGTAAAGTACTGTTTTCTCTAAGTCTGAAGGCTGCCCACACTGTGCCTGTGTGCTGCAGCTTGCATCTTCGCCTTTGGGAAGCTGCCGCTCGCCGATTCTCCCGGAGGCGAAGAAGCGGCTTCTTCGCACACAGAGCATTGTGGCGAGCGCAGGGAGCTCCTGAGAGCGGTTTGTGCCGAAAGAAGCCCGGGACCGGCACTTAGCTTCGGAGAGTTGCGTATCTGCGTCTTCTGCGTGTCTTGCCGCTCTACACTCAGCAAAAAGCTTTTCCACCATATCTTGCAAGGAGAAACTCTGCCAGGAAAGAAAACATCCAAAATCTTGTTCTAAAGCTTGCACGGGGGTCTGCAAAGAGTTTGGCAAGAATGAAAGGTAGTTGTCCAAAACTCGTTCTTTTCCAATAGAATAACCATGGAAAAGGCAGGAGAGTGGTAAAGTACTGTTTTCTCTAAGTCTGAAGGCTGCCCACACTGTGCCTGTGTGCTGCAGCTTGCATCTTCGCCTTTGGGAAGCTGCCGCTCGCCGATTCTCCCGGAGGCGAAGAAGCGGCTTCTTCGCACACAGAGCATTGTGGCGAGCGCAGGGAGCTCCTGAGAGCGGTTTGTGCCGAAAGAAGCCCGGGACCGGCACTTAGCTTCGGAGAGCTGCGTATCTGCGTCTTCTGCGTGTCTTGCCGCTCTACACTCAGCCAAAAGCTTTTCCACCATATCTTGCAAGGAGAAACTCTGCCAGGAAAGAAAACATCCAAAATCTTGTTCTAAAGCTTGCACGGGGGTCTGCAAAGAGTTTGGCAAGAATGAAAGGTAGTTGTCCAAAACTCGTTCTTTTCCAATAGAATAACCATGGATAAGGCAGGAGAGTGGTAAAGTACTGTTTTCTCTAAGTCTGAAGGCTGCCCACACTGTGCCTGTGTGCTGCAGCTTGCATCTTCGCCTTTGGCAAGCTGCCGCTCGCCGATTCTCCCGGAGGCGAAGAAGCGGCTTCTTCGCACACAGAGCATTGTGGCGAGCGCAGGGAGCTCCTGAGAGCGGTTTGTGCCGAAAGAAGCCCGGGACCGGCACTTAGCTTCGGAGAGCTGCGTATCTGCGTCTTCTGCGTGTCTTGCCGCTCAACACTCAGCAAAAAGCTTTTCCACCATATCTTGCAAGGAGAAACTCTGCCAGGGAAGAAAACATCCAAAATCTTGTTCTAAAGCTTGCACGGGGGTCTGCAAAGAGTTTGGCAAGAATGAAAGGTAGTTGTCCAAAACTCGTTCTTTTCCAATAGAATAACCATGGATAAGGCAGGAGAGTGGTAAAGTACTGTTTTCTCTAAGTCTGAAGGCTGCCCACACTGTGCCTGTGTGCTGCAGCTTGCATCTTCGCCTTTGGGAAGCTGCCGCTCGCCGATTCTCCCGGAGGCGAAGAAGCGGCTTCTTCGCACACAGAGCATTGTGGCGAGCGCAGGGAGCTCCTGAGAGCGGTTTGTGCCGAAAGAAGCCCGGGACCGGCACTTAGCTTCGGAGAGCTGCGTATCTGCGTCTTCTGCGTGTCTTGCCGCTCTACACTCAGCCAAAAGCTTTTCCACCATATCTTGCAAGGAGAAACACTGCCAGGGAAGAAAACATCCAAAATCTTGTTCTAAAGCTTGCACGGGGGTCTGCAAAGAGTTTGGCAAGAATGAAAGGTAGTTGTCCAAAACTCGTTCTTTTCCAATAGAATAACCATGGAAAAGGCAGGAGAGTGGTAAAGTACTGTTTTCTCTAAGTCTGAAGGCTGCCCACACTGTGCCTGTGTGCTGCAGCTTGCATCTTCGCCTTTGGGAAGCTGCCGCTCGCCGATTCTCCCGCAGGCGAAGAAGCGGCTTCTTCGCACACAGAGCATTGTGGCGAGCGCAGGGAGCTCCTGAGAGCGGTTTGTGCCGAAAGAAGCCCGGGACCGGCACTTAGCTTCGGAGAGCTGCGTATCTGCATCTTCTGCGTGTCTTGCCGCTCTACACTCAGCAAAAAGCTTTTCCACCATATCTTGCAAGGAGAAACTCTGCCAGGAAAGAAAACATCCAAAATCTTGTTCTAAAGCTTGCACGGGGGTCTGCAAAGAGTTTGGCAAGAATGAAAGTTAGTTGTCCAAAACTCGTTCTTTTCCAATAGAATAACCATGGATAAGGCAGGAGAGTGGTAAAGTACTGTTTTCTCTAAGTCTGAAGGCTGCCCACACTGTGCCTGTGTGCTGCAGCTTGCATCTTCGCCTTTGGGAAGCTGCCGCTCGCCGATTCTCCCGGAGGCGAAGAAGCGGCTTCTTCGCACACAGAGCATTGTGGCGAGCGCAGGGAGCTCCTGAGAGCGGTTTGTGCCGAAAGAAGCCCGGGACCGGCACTTAGCTTCGGAGAGCTGCGTATCTGCGTCTTCTGCGTGTCTTGCCGCTCTACACTCAGCCAAAAGCTTTTCCACCATATCTTGCAAGGAGAAACTCTGCCAGGGAAGAAAACATCCAAAATCTTGTTCTAAAGCTTGCACGGGGGTCTGCAAAGAGTTTGGCAAGAATGAAAGGTAGTTGTCCAAAACTCGTTCTTTTCCAATAGAATAACCATGGAAAAGGCAGGAGAGTGGTAAAGTACTGTTTTCTCTAAGTCTGAAGGCTGCCCACACTGTGCCTGTGTGCTGCAGCTTGCATCTTCGCCTTTGGGAAGCTGCCGCTCGCCGATTCTCCCGGAGGCGAAGAAGCGGCTTCTTCGCACACAGAGCATTGTGGCGAGCGCAGGGAGCTCCTGAGAGCGGTTTGTGCCGAAAGAAGCCCGGGACCGGCACTTAGCTTCGGAGAGCTGCGTATCTGCGTCTTCTGCGTGTCTTGCCGCTCTACACTCAGCCAAA
This sequence comes from Molothrus aeneus, assembly GCF_037042795.1. Lineage (NCBI taxonomy): Eukaryota > Metazoa > Chordata > Aves > Passeriformes > Icteridae > Molothrus > Molothrus aeneus. The sequence goes on from NW_027099001.1 coordinate 10,185, forward strand.
AGCTTTTCCACCATATCTTGCAAGGAGAAACTCTGCCAGGAAAGAAAACATCCAAAATCTTGTTCTAAAGCTTGCACGGGGGTCTGCAAAGAGTTTGGCAAGAATGAAAGGTAGTTGTCCAAAACTCGTTCTTTTCCAATAGAATAACCATGGAAAAGGCAGGAGAGTGGTAAAGTACTGTTTTCTCTAAGTCTGAAGGCTGCCCACACTGTGCCTGTGTGCTGCAGCTTGCATCTTCGCCTTTGGGAAGCTGCCGCTCGCCGATTCTCCCGCAGGCGAAGAAGCGGCTTCTTCGCACACAGAGCATTGTGGCGAGCGCAGGGAGCTCCTGAGAGCGGTTTGTGCCGAAAGAAGCCCGGGACCGGCACTTAGCTTCGGAGAGCTGCGTATCTGCGTCTTCTGCGTGTCTTGCCGCTCTACACTCAGCAAAAAGCTTTTCCAGCATATCTTGCAAGGAGAAACTCTGCCAGGGAAGAAAACATCCAAAATCTTGTTCTAAAGCTTGCACGGGGGTCTGCAAAGAGTTTGGCAAGAATGAAAGGTAGTTGTCCAAAACTCGTTCTTTTCCAATAGAATAACCATGGAAAAGGCAGGAGAGTGGTAAAGTACTGTTTTCTCTAAGTCTGAAGGCTGCCCACACTGTGCCTGTGTGCTGCAGCTTGCATCTTCGCCTTTGGGAAGCTGCCGCTCGCCGATTCTCCCGGAGGCGAAGAAGCGGCTTCTTCGCACACAGAGCATTGTGGCGAGCGCAGGGAGCTCCTGAGAGCGGTTTGTGCCGAAAGAAGCCCGGGACCGGCACTTAGCTTTGGAGAGCTGCGTATCTGCGTCTTCTGCGTGTCTTGCCGCTCTACACTCAGCAAAAAGCTTTTCCACCATATCTTGCAAGGAGAAACTCTGCCAGGAAAGAAAACATCCAAAATCTTGTTCTAAAGCTTGCACGGGGGTCTGCAAAGAGTTTGGCAAGAATGAAAGGTAGTTGTCCAAAACTCGTTCTTTTCCAATAGAATAACCATGGAAAAGGCAGGAGAGTGGTAAAGTACTGTTTTCTCTAAGTCTGAAGGCTGCCCACACTGTGCCTGTGTGCTGCAGCTTGCATCTTCGCCTTTGGGAAGCTGCCGCTCGCCGATTCTCCCGCAGGCGAAGAAGCGGCTTCTTCGCACACAGAGCATTGTGGCAAGCGCAGGGAGCTCCTGAGAGCGGTTTGTGCCGAAAGAAGCCCGGGACCGGCACTTAGCTTCGGAGAGCTGCGTATCTGCGTCTTCTGCGTGTCTTGCCGCTCTACACTCAGCAAAAAGCTTTTCCACCATATCTTGCAAGGAGAAACTCTGCCAGGGAAGAAAACATCCAAAATCTTGTTCTAAAGCTTGCACGGGGGTCTGCAAAGAGTTTGGCAAGAATGAAAGGTAGTTGTCCAAAACTCGTTCTTTTCCAATAGAATAACCATGGATAAGGCAGGAGAGTGGTAAAGTACTGTTTTCTCTAAGTCAGAATGCTGCCCACACTGTGCCTGTGTGCCGCAGCTTGCATCTTCGCCTTTGGGAAGCTGCCGCTCGCCGATTCTCCCGGAGGCGAAGAAGCGGCTTCTTCGCACACAGAGCATTGTGGCGAGCGCAGGGAGCTCCTGAGAGCGGTTTGTGCCGAAAGAAGCCCGGGACCGGCACTTAGCTTCGGAGAGCTGCGTATCTGCGTCTTCTGCGTGTCTTGCCGCTCTACACTCAGCCAAAAGCTTTTCCACCATATCTTGCAAGGAGAAACTCTGCCAGGAAAGAAAACATCCAAAATCTTGTTCTAAAGCTTGCACGGGGGTCTGCAAAGAGTTTGGCAAGAATGAAAGTTAGTTGTCCAAAACTCGTTCTTTTCCAATAGAATAACCATGGATAAGGCAGGAGAGTGGTAAAGTACTGTTTTCTCTAAGTCTGAAGGCTGCCCACACTGTGCCTGTGTGCTGCAGCTTGCATCTTCGCCTTTGGGAAGCTGCCGCTCGCCGATTCTCCCGCAGGCGAAGAAGCGGCTTCTTCGCACACAGAGCATTGTGGCGAGCGCAGGGAGCTCCTGAGAGCGGTTTGTGCCGAAAGAAGCCCGGGACCGGCACTTAGCTTCGGAGAGCTGCGTATCTGCGTCTTCTGCGTGTCTTGCCGCTCTACACTCAGCCAAAAGCTTTTCCACCATATCTTGCAAGGAGAAACTCTGCCAGGGAAGAAAACATCCAAAATCTTGTTCTAAAGCTTGCACGGGGGTCTGCAAAGAGTTTGGCAAGAATGAAAGGTAGTTGTCCAAAACTCGTTCTTTTCCAATAGAATAACCATGGATAAGGCAGGAGAGTGGTAAAGTACTGTTTTCTCTAAGTCTGAAGGCTGCCCACACTGTGCCTGTGTGCTGCAGCTTGCATCTTCGCCTTTGGGAAGCTGCCGCTCGCCGATTCTCCCGGAGGCGAAGAAGCGGCTTCTTCGCACACAGAGCATTGTGGCGAGCGCAGGGAGCTCCTGAGAGCGGTTTGTGCCGAAAGAAGCCCGGGACCGGCACTTAGCTTCGGAGAGCTGCGTATCTGCGTCTTCTGCGTGTCTTGCCGCTCTACACTCAGCCAAAAGCTTTTCCACCATATCTTGCAAGGAGAAACTCTGCCAGGAAAGAAAACATCCAAAATCTTGTTCTAAAGCTTGCACGGGGGTCTGCAAAGAGTTTGGCAAGAATGAAAGGTAGTTGTCCAAAACTCGTTCTTTTCCAATAGAATAACCATGGATAAGGCAGGAGAGTGGTAAAGTACTGTTTTCTCTAAGTCTGAAGGCTGCCCACACTGTGCCTGTGTGCTGCAGCTTGCATCTTCGCCTTTGGGAAGCTGCCGCTCGCCGATTCTCCCGGAGGCGAAGAAGCGGCTTCTTCGCACACAGAGCATTGTGGCGAGCGCAGGGAGCTCCTGAGAGCGGTTTGTGCCGAAAGAAGCCCGGGACCGGCACTTAGCTTCGGAGAGCTGCGTATCTGCGTCTTCTGCGTGTCTTGCCGCTCTACACTCAGCCAAAAGCTTTTCCACCATATCTTGCAAGGAGAAACTCTGCCAGGAAAGAAAACATCCAAAATCTTGTTCTAAAGCTTGCACGGGGGTCTGCAAAGAGTTTGGCAAGAATGAAAGGTAGTTGTCCAAAACTCGTTCTTTTCCAATAGAATAACCATGGAAAAGGCAGGAGAGTGGTAAAGTACTGTTTTCTCTAAGTCTGAAGGCTGCCCACACTGTGCCTGTGTGCTGCAGCTTGCATCTTCGCCTTTGGGAAGCTGCCGCTCGCCGATTCTCCCGCAGGCGAAGAAGCGGCTTCTTCGCACACAGAGCATTGTGGCGAGCGCAGGGAGCTCCTGAGAGCGGTTTGTGCCGAAAGAAGCCCGGGACCGGCACTTAGCTTCGGAGAGCTGCGTATCTGCGTCTTCTGCGTGTCTTGCCGCTCTACACTCAGCAAAAAGCTTTTCCAGCATATCTTGCAAGGAGAAACTCTGCCAGGGAAGAAAACATCCAAAATCTTGTTCTAAAGCTTGCACGGGGGTCTGCAAAGAGTTTGGCAAGAATGAAAGGTAGTTGTCCAAAACTCGTTCTTTTCCAATAGAATAACCATGGAAAAGGCAGGAGAGTGGTAAAGTACTGTTTTCTCTAAGTCTGAAGGCTGCCCACACTGTGCCTGTGTGCTGCAGCTTGCATCTTCGCCTTTGGGAAGCTGCCGCTCGCCGATTCTCCCGGAGGCGAAGAAGCGGCTTCTTCGCACACAGAGCATTGTGGCGAGCGCAGGGAGCTCCTGAGAGCGGTTTGTGCCGAAAGAAGCCCGGGACCGGCACTTAGCTTTGGAGAGCTGCGTATCTGCGTCTTCTGCGTGTCTTGCCGCTCTACACTCAGCAAAAAGCTTTTCCACCATATCTTGCAAGGAGAAACTCTGCCAGGAAAGAAAACATCCAAAATCTTGTTCTAAAGCTTGCACGGGGGTCTGCAAAGAGTTTGGCAAGAATGAAAGGTAGTTGTCCAAAACTCGTTCTTTTCCAATAGAATAACCATGGAAAAGGCAGGAGAGTGGTAAAGTACTGTTTTCTCTAAGTCTGAAGGCTGCCCACACTGTGCCTGTGTGCTGCAGCTTGCATCTTCGCCTTTGGGAAGCTGCCGCTCGCCGATTCTCCCGCAGGCGAAGAAGCGGCTTCTTCGCACACAGAGCATTGTGGCAAGCGCAGGGAGCTCCTGAGAGCGGTTTGTGCCGAAAGAAGCCCGGGACCGGCACTTAGCTTCGGAGAGCTGCGTATCTGCGTCTTCTGCGTGTCTTGCCGCTCTACACTCAGCAAAAAGCTTTTCCACCATATCTTGCAAGGAGAAACTCTGCCAGGGAAGAAAACATCCAAAATCTTGTTCTAAAGCTTGCACGGGGGTCTGCAAAGAGTTTGGCAAGAATGAAAGGTAGTTGTCCAAAACTCGTTCTTTTCCAATAGAATAACCATGGATAAGGCAGGAGAGTGGTAAAGTACTGTTTTCTCTAAGTCTGAAGGCTGCCCACACTGTGCCTGTGTGCTGCAGCTTGCATCTTCGCCTTTGGGAAGCTGCCGCTCGCCGATTCTCCCGGAGGCGAAGAAGCGGCTTCTTCGCACACAGAGCATTGTGGCGAGCGCAGGGAGCTCCTGAGAGCGGTTTGTGCCGAAAGAAGCCCGGGACCGGCACTTAGCTTCGGAGAGCTGCGTATCTGCGTCTTCTGCGTGTCTTGCCGCTCTACACTCAGCCAAAAGCTTTTCCACCATATCTTGCAAGGAGAAACTCTGCCAGGAAAGAAAACATCCAAAATCTTGTTCTAAAGCTTGCACGGGGGTCTGCAAAGAGTTTGGCAAGAATGAAAGGTAGTTGTCCAAAACTCGTTCTTTTCCAATAGAATAACCATGGATAAGGCAGGAGAGTGGTAAAGTACTGTTTTCTCTAAGTCTGAAGGCTGCCCACACTGTGCCTGTGTGCTGCAGCTTGCATCTTCGCCTTTGGGAAGCTGCCGCTCGCCGATTCTCCCGGAGGCGAAGAAGCGGCTTCTTCGCACACAGAGCATTGTGGCGAGCGCAGGGAGCTCCTGAGAGCGGTTTGTGCCGAAAGAAGCCCGGGACCGGCACTTAGCTTCGGAGAGCTGCGTATCTGCGTCTTCTGCGTGTCTTGCCGCTCTACACTCAGCAAAAAGCTTTTCCAGCATATCTTGCAAGGAGAAACTCTGCCAGGAAAGAAAACATCCAAAATCTTGTTCTAAAGCTTGCACGGGGGTGTGCAAAGAGTTTGGCAAGAATGAAAGGTAGTTGTCCAAAACTCGTTCTTTTCCAATAGAATAACCATGGATAAGGCAGGAGAGTGGTAAAGTACTGTTTTCTCTAAGTCTGAAGGCTGCCCACACTGTGCCTGTGTGCTGCAGCTTGCATCTTCGCCTTTGGGAAGCTGCCGCTCACCGATTCTCCCGGAGGCGAAGAAGCGGCTTCTTCGCACACAGAGCATTGTGGCGAGCGCAGGGAGCTCCTGAGAGCGGTTTGTGCCGAAAGAAGCCCGGGACCGGCACTTAGCTTCGGAGAGCTGCGTATCTGCGTCTTCTGCGTGTCTTGCCGCTCTACACTCAGCCAAAAGCTTTTCCACCATATCTTGCAAGGAGAAACTCTGCCAATGAAGAAAACATCCAAAATCTTGTTCTAAAGCTTGCACGGGGGTCTGCAAAGAGTTTGGCAAGAATGAAAGGTAGTTGTCCAAAACTCGTTCTTTTCCAATAGAATAACCATGGATAAGGCAGGAGAGTGGTAAAGTACTGTTTTCTCTAAGTCTGAATGCTGCCCACACTGTGCCTGTGTGCTGCAGCTTGCATCTTCGCCTTTGGGAAGCTGCCGCTCGCCGATTCTCCCGGAGGCGAAGAAGCGGCTTCTTCGCACACAGAGCATTGTGGCGAGCGCAGGGAGCTCCTGAGAGCGGTTTGTGCCGAAAGAAGCCCGGGACCGGCACTTAGCTTCGGAGAGCTGCGTATCTGCGTCTTCTGCGTGTCTTGCCGCTCTACACTCAGCAAAAAGCTTTTCCAGCATATCTTGCAAGGAGAAACTCTGCCAGGGAAGAAAACATCCAAAATCTTGTTCTAAAGCTTGCACGGGGGTCTGCAAAGAGTTTGGCAAGAATGAAAGGTAGTTGTCCAAAACTCGTTCTTTTCCAATAGAATAACCATGGATAAGGCAGGAGAGTGGTAAAGTACTGTTTTCTCTAAGTCTGAAGGCTGCCCACACTGTGCCTGTGTGCTGCAGCTTGCATCTTCGCCTTTGGGAAGCTGCCGCTCGCCGATTCTCCCGGAGGCGAAGAAGCGGCTTCTTCGCACACAGAGCATTGTGGCGAGCGCAGGGAGCTCCTGAGAGCGGTTTGTGCCGAAAGAAGCCCGGGACCGGCACTTAGCTTCGGAGAGCTGCGTATCTGCGTCTTCTGCGTGTCTTGCCGCTCTACACTCAGCCAAAAGCTTTTCCACCATATCTTGCAAGGAGAAACTCTGCCAGGGAAGAAAACATCCAAAATCTTGTTCTAAAGCTTGCACGGGGGTCTGCAAAGAGTTTGGCAAGAATGAAAGGTAGTTGTCCAAAACTCGTTCTTTTCCAATAGAATAACCATGGATAAGGCAGGAGAGTGGTAAAGTACTGTTTTCTCTAAGTCTGAAGGCTGCCCACACTGTGCCTTTGTGCTGCAGCTTGCATCTTCGCCTTTGGGAAGCTGCCGCTCGCCGATTCTCCCGGAGGCGAAGAAGCGGCTTCTTCGCACACAGAGCATTGTGGCGAGCGCAGGGAGCTCCTGAGAGCGGTTTGTGCCGAAAGAAGCCCGGGACCGGCACTTAGCTTCGGAGAGCTGCGTATCTGCGTCTTCTGCGTGTCTTGCCGCTCTACACTCAGCCAAAAGCTTTTCCACCATATCTTGCAAGGAGAAACTCTGCCAGGAAAGAAAACATCCAAAATCTTGTTCTAAAGCTTGCACGGGGGTCTGCAAAGAGTTTGGCAAGAATGAAAGGTAGTTGTCCAAAACTCGTTCTTTTCCAATAGAATAACCATGGAAAAGGCAGGAGAGTGGTAAAGTACTGTTTTCTCTAAGTCTGAATGCTGCCCACACTGTGCCTGTGTGCTGCAGCTTGCATCTTCGCCTTTGATAAGCTGCCGCTCGCCGATTCTCCCGGAGGCGAAGAAGCGGCTTCTTCGCACACAGAGCATTGTGGCGAGCGCAGGGAGCTCCTGAGAGCGGTTTGTGCCGAAAGAAGCCCGGGACCGGCACTTAGCTTCGGAGAGCTGCGTATCTGCGTCTTCTGCGTGTCTTGCCGCTCTACACTCAGCCAAAAGCTTTTCCACCATATCTTGCAAGGAGAAACTCTGCCAGGAAAGAAAACATCCAAAATCTTGTTCTAAAGCTTGCACGGGGGTCTGCAAAGAGTTTGGCAAGAATGAAAGGTAGTTGTCCAAAACTCGTTCTTTTCCAATAGAAAAACCATGGAAAAGGCAGGAGAGTGGTAAAGTACTGTTTTCTCTAAGTCTGAAGGCTGCCCACACTGTGCCTGTGTGCTGCAGCTTGCATCTTCGCCTTTGATAAGCTGCCGCTCGCCGATTCTCCCGCAGGCGAAGAAGCGGCTTCTTCGCACACAGAGCATTGTGGCGAGCGCAGGGAGCTCCTGAGAGCGGTTTGTGCCGAAAGAAGCCCGGGACCGGCACTTAGCTTCGGAGAGCTGCGTATCTGCGTCTTCTGCGTGTCTTGCCGCTCTACACTCAGCCAAAAGCTTTTCCACCATATCTTGCAAGGAGAAACTCTGCCAGGAAAGAAAACATCCAAAATCTTGTTCTAAAGCTTGCACGGGGGTCTGCAAAGAGTTTGGCAAGAATGAAAGGTAGTTGTCCAAAACTCGTTCTTTTCCAATAGAATAACCATGGAAAAGGCAGGAGAGTGGTAAAGTACTGTTTTCTCTAAGTCTGAATGCTGCCCACACTGTGCCTGTGTGCCGCAGGTTGCATCTTCGCCTTTGGGAAGCTGCCGCTCGCCGATTCTCCCGGAGGCGAAGAAGCGGCTTCTTCGCACACAGAGCATTGTGGCGAGCGCAGGGAGCTCCTGAGAGCGGTTTGTGCCGAAAGAAGCCCGGGACCGGCACTTAGCTTCGGAGAGCTGCGTATCTGCGTCTTCTGCGTGTCTTGCCGCTCTACACTCAGCCAAAAGCTTTTCCACCATATCTTGCAAGGAGAAACTCTGCCAGGAAAGAAAACATCCAAAATCTTGTTCTAAAGCTTGCACGGGGGTCTGCAAAGAGTTTGGCAAGAATGAAAGGTAGTTGTCCAAAACTCGTTCTTTTCCAATAGAATAACCATGGAAAAGGCAGGAGAGTGGTAAAGTACTGTTTTCTCTAAGTCTGAAGGCTGCCCACACTGTGCCTGTGTGCCGCAGGTTGCATCTTCGCCTTTGGGAAGCTGCCGCTCGCCGATTCTCCCGCAGGCGAAGAAGCGGCTTCTTCGCACACAGAGCATTGTGGCGAGCGCAGGGAGCTCCTGAGAGCGGTTTGTGCCGAAAGAAGGCCGGGACCGGCACTTAGCTTCGGAGAGCTGCGTATCTGCGTCTTCTGCGTGTCTTGCCGCTCTACACTCAGCCAAAAGCTTTTCCACCATATCTTGCAAGGAGAAACTCTGCCAGGAAAGAAAACATCCAAAATCTTGTTCTAAAGCTTGCACGGGGGTCTGCAAAGAGTTTGGCAAGAATGAAAGGTAGTTGTCCAAAACTCGTTCTTTTCCAATAGAATAACCATGGAAAAGGCAGGAGAGTGGTAAAGTACTGTTTTCTCTAATTCAGAATGCTGCCCACACTGTGCCTGCGTGCTGCAGCTTGCATCTTCGCCTTTGGGAAGCTGCCGCTCGCCGATTCTCCCGGAGGCGAAGAAGCGGCTTCTTCGCACACAGAGCATTGTGGCGAGCGCAGGGAGCTCCTGAGAGCGGTTTGTGCCGAAAGAAGCCCGGGACCGGCACTTAGCTTCGGAGAGCTGCGTATCTGCGTCTTCTGCGTGTCTTGCCGCTCTACACTCAGCAAAAAGCTTTTCCACCATATCTTGCAAGGAGAAACTCTGCCAGGAAAGAAAACATCCAAAATCTTGTTCTAAAGCTTGCACGGGGGTCTGCAAAGAGTTTGGCAAGAATGAAAGGTAGTTGTCCAAAACTCGTTCTTTTCCAATAGAATAACCATGGAAAAGGCAGGAGAGTGGTAAAGTACTGTTTTCTCTAAGTCTGAAGGCTGCCCACACTGTGCCTGTGTGCTGCAGCTTGCATCTTCGCCTTTGGGAAGCTGCCGCTCGCCGATTCTCCCGGAGGCGAAGAAGCGGCTTCTTCGCACACAGAGCATTGTGGCGAGCGCAGGGAGCTCCTGAGAGCGGTTTGTGCCGAAAGAAGCCCGGGACCGGCACTTAGCTTCGGAGAGCTGCGTATCTGCGTCTTCTGCGTGTCTTGCCGCTCTACACTCAGCCAAAAGCTTTTCCACCATATCTTGCAAGGAGAAACTCTGCCAGGAAAGAAAACATCCAAAATCTTGTTCTAAAGCTTGCACGGGGGTCTGCAAAGAGTTTGGCAAGAATGAAAGGTAGTTGTCCAAAACTCGTTCTTTTCCAATAGAATAACCATGGAAAAGGCAGGAGAGTGTTAAAGTACTGTTTTCTCTAAGTCTGAATGCTGCCCACACTGTGCCTGTGTGCTGCAGCTTGCATCTTCGCCTTTGGGAAGCTGCCGCTCGCCGATTCTCCCGGAGGCGAAGAAGCGGCTTCTTCGCACACAGAGCATTGTGGCGAGCGCAGGGAGCTCCTGAGAGCGGTTTGTGCCGAAAGAAGCCCGGGACCGGCACTTAGCTTCGGAGAGCTGCGTATCTGCGTCTTCTGCGTGTCTTGCCGCTCTACACTCAGCCAAAAGCTTTTCCACCATATCTTGCAAGGAGAAACTCTGCCAGGGAAGAAAACATCCAAAATCTTGTTCTAAAGCTTGCACGGGGGTCTGCAAAGAGTTTGGCAAGAATGAAAGGTAGTTGTCCAAAACTCGTTCTTTTCCAATAGAATAACCATGGAAAAGGCAGGAGAGTGGTAAAGTACTGTTTTCTCTAAGTCTGAATGCTGCCCACACTGTGCCTGTGTGCCGCAGGTTGCATCTTCGCCTTTGGGAAGCTGCCGCTCGCCGATTCTCCCGGAGGCGAAGAAGCGGCTTCTTCGCACACAGAGCATTGTGGCGAGCGCAGGGAGCTCCTGAGAGCGGTTTGTGCCGAAAGAAGCCCGGGACCGGCACTTAGCTTCGGAGAGCTGCGTATCTGCGTCTTCTGCGTGTCTTGCCGCTCTACACTCAGCCAAAAGCTTTTCCACCATATCTTGCAAGGAGAAACTCTGCCAGGAAAGAAAACATCCAAAATCTTGTTCTAAAGCTTGCACGGGGGTCTGCAAAGAGTTTGGCAAGAATGAAAGGTAGTTGTCCAAAACTCGTTCTTTTCCAATAGAATAACCATGGAAAAGGCAGGAGAGTGGTAAAGTACTGTTTTCTCTAAGTCTGAAGGCTGCCCACACTGTGCCTGTGTGCCGCAGGTTGCATCTTCGCCTTTGGGAAGCTGCCGCTCGCCGATTCTCCCGCAGGCGAAGAAGCGGCTTCTTCGCACACAGAGCATTGTGGCGAGCGCAGGGAGCTCCTGAGAGCGGTTTGTGCCGAAAGAAGGCCGGGACCGGCACTTAGCTTCGGAGAGCTGCGTATCTGCGTCTTCTGCGTGTCTTGCCGCTCTACACTCAGCCAAAAGCTTTTCCACCATATCTTGCAAGGAGAAACTCTGCCAGGAAAGAAAACATCCAAAATCTTGTTCTAAAGCTTGCACGGGGGTCTGCAAAGAGTTTGGCAAGAATGAAAGGTAGTTGTCCAAAACTCGTTCTTTTCCAATAGAATAACCATGGAAAAGGCAGGAGAGTGGTAAAGTACTGTTTTCTCTAATTCAGAATGCTGCCCACACTGTGCCTGCGTGCTGCAGCTTGCATCTTCGCCTTTGGGAAGCTGCCGCTCGCCGATTCTCCCGGAGGCGAAGAAGCGGCTTCTTCGCACACAGAGCATTGTGGCGAGCGCAGGGAGCTCCTGAGAGCGGTTTGTGCCGAAAGAAGCCCGGGACCGGCACTTAGCTTCGGAGAGCTGCGTATCTGCGTCTTCTGCGTGTCTTGCCGCTCTACACTCAGCAAAAAGCTTTTCCACCATATCTTGCAAGGAGAAACTCTGCCAGGAAAGAAAACATCCAAAATCTTGTTCTAAAGCTTGCACGGGGGTCTGCAAAGAGTTTGGCAAGAATGAAAGGTAGTTGTCCAAAACTCGTTCTTTTCCAATAGAATAACCATGGAAAAGGCAGGAGAGTGTTAAAGTACTGTTTTCTCTAAGTCTGAATGCTGCCCACACTGTGCCTGTGTGCTGCAGCTTGCATCTTCGCCTTTGGGAAGCTGCCGCTCGCCGATTCTCCCGGAGGCGAAGAAGCGGCTTCTTCGCACACAGAGCATTGTGGCGAGCGCAGGGAGCTCCTGAGAGCGGTTTGTGCCGAAAGAAGCCCGGGACCGGCACTTAGCTTCGGAGAGCTGCGTATCTGCGTCTTCTGCGTGTCTTGCCGCTCTACACTCAGCCAAAAGCTTTTCCACCATATCTTGCAAGGAGAAACTCTGCCAGGGAAGAAAACATCCAAAATCTTGTTCTAAAGCTTGCACGGGGGTCTGCAAAGAGTTTGGCAAGAATGAAAGGTAGTTGTCCAAAACTCGTTCTTTTCCAATAGAATAACCATGGAAAAGGCAGGAGAGTGGTAAAGTACTGTTTTCTCTAAGTCTGAAGGCTGCCCACACTGTGCCTGTGTGCCGCAGGTTGCATCTTCGCCTTTGGGAAGCTGCCGCTCGCCGATTCTCCCGCAGGCGAAGAAGCGGCTTCTTCGCACACAATGCATTGAGGCGAGCGCAGGGAGCTCCTGAGAGCGGTTTGTGCCGAAAGAAGCCCGGGACCGGCACTTAGCTTCGGAGAGCTGCGTATCTGCGTCTTCTGCGTGTCTTGCCGCTCTACACTCAGCAAAAAGCTTTTCCACCATATCTTGCAAGGAGAAACTCTGCCAGGAAAGAAAACATCCAAAATCTTGTTCTAAAGCTTGCACGGGGGTCTGCAAAGAGTTTGGCAAGAATGAAAGGTAGTTGTCCAAAACTCGTTCTTTTCCAATAGAATAACCATGGAAAAGGCAGGAGAGTGGTAAAGTACTGTTTTCTCTAAGTCTGAAGGCTGCCCACACTGTGCCTGTGTGCTGCAGCTTGCATCTTCGCCTTTGGGAAGCTGCCGCTCGCCGATTCTCCCGGAGGCGAAGAAGCGGCTTCTTCGCACACAGAGCATTGTGGCGAGCGCAGGGAGCTCCTGAGAGCGGTTTGTGCCGAAAGAAGCCCGGGACCGGCACTTAGCTTCGGAGAGCTGCGTATCTGCGTCTTCTGCGTGTCTTGCCGCTCTACACTCAGCAAAAAGCTTTTCCAGCATATCTTGCAAGGAGAAACTCTGCCAGGAAAGAAAACATCCAAAATCTTGTTCTAAAGCTTGCACGGGGGTGTGCAAAGAGTTTGGCAAGAATGAAAGGTAGTTGTCCAAAACTCGTTCTTTTCCAATAGAATAACCATGGAAAAGGCAGGAGAGTGGTAAAGTACTGTTTTCTCTAAGTCTGAATGCTGCCCACACTGTGCCTGCGTGCTGCAGCTTGCATCTTCGCCTTTGGGAAGCTGCCGCTCGCCGATTCTCCCGGAGGCGAAGAAGCGGCTTCTTCGCACACAGAGCATTGTGGCGAGCGCAGGGAGCTCCTGAGAGCGGTTTGTGCCGAAAGAAGCCCGGGACCGGCACTTAGCTTCGGAGAGCTGCGTATCTGCGTCTTCTGCGTGTCTTGCCGCTCTACACTCAGCCAAAAGCTTTTCCAGCATATCTTGCAAGGAGAAACTCTGCCAGGAAAGAAAACATCCAAAATCTTGTTCTAAAGCTTGCACGGGGGTCTGCAAAGAGTTTGGCAAGAATGAAAGGTAGTTGTCCAAAACTCGTTCTTTTCCAATAGAATAACCATGGAAAAGGCAGGAGAGTGGTAAAGTACTGTTTTCTCTAAGTCTGAAGGCTGCCCACACTGTGCCGGCGTGCTGCAGCTTGCATCTTCGCCTTTGGGAAGCTGCCGCTCGCCGATTCTCCCGGAGGCGAAGAAGCGGCTTCTTCGCACACAGAGCATTGTGGCGAGCGCAGGGAGCTCCTGAGAGCGGTTTGTGCCGAAAGAAGCCCGGGACCGGCACTTAGCTTCGGAGAGCTGCGTATCTGCGTCTTCTGCGTGTCTTGCCGCTCTACACTCAGCAAAAAGCTTTTCCACCATATCTTGCAAGGAGAAACTCTGCCAGGAAAGAAAACATCCAAAATCTTGTTCTAAAGCTTGCACGGGGGTCTGCAAAGAGTTTGGCAAGAATGAAAGGTAGTTGTCCAAAACTCGTTCTTTTCCAATAGAATAACCATGGAAAAGGCAGGAGAGTGGTAAAGTACTGTTTTCTCTAAGTCTGAAGGCTGCCCACACTGTGCCTGTGTGCCGCAGCTTGCATCTTCGCCTTTGGGAAGCTGCCGCTCGCCGATTCTCCCGGAGGCGAAGAAGCGGCTTCTTCGCACACAGAGTATTGTGGCGAGCGCAGGGAGCTGCTGAGAGCGGTTTGTGCCGAAAGAAGCCCGGGACCGGCACTTAGCTTCGGAGAGCTGCGTATCTGCGTCTTCTGCGTGTCTTGCCGCTCTACACTCAGCAAAAAGCTTTTCCACCATATCTTGCAAGGAGAAACTCTGCCAGGAAAGAAAACATCCAAAATCTTGTTCTAAAGCTTGCACGGGGGTCTGCAAAGAGTTTGGCAAGAATGAAAGGTAGTTGTCCAAAACTCGTTCTTTTCCAATAGAATAACCATGGAAAAGGCAGGAGAGTGGTAAAGTACTGTTTTCTCTAAGTCTGAAGGCTGCCCACACTGTGCCTGTGTGCCGCAGGTTGCATCTTCGCCTTTGGGAAGCTGCCGCTCGCCGATTCTCCCGGAGGCGAAGAAGCGGCTTCTTCGCACACAGAGCATTGTGGCGAGCGCAGGGAGCTCCTGAGAGCGGTTTGTGCCGAAAGAAGCCCAGGACCGGCACTTAGCTTCGGAGAGCTGCGTATCTGCGTCTTCTGCGTGTCTTGCCGCTCTACACTCAGCAAAAAGCTTTTCCACCATATCTTGCAAGGAGAAACTCTGCCAGGAAAGAAAACATCCAAAATCTTGTTCTAAAGCTTGCACGGGGGTCTGCAAAGAGTTTGGCAAGAATGAAAGGTAGTTGTCCAAAACTCGTTCTTTTCCAATAGAATAACCATGGAAAAGGCAGGAGAGTGGTAAAGTACTGTTTTCTCTAAGTCTGAAGGCTGCCCACACTGTGCCTGTGTGCTGCAGCTTGCATCTTCGCCTTTGGGAAGCTGCCGCTCGCCGATTCTCCCGGAGGCGAAGAAGCGGCTTCTTCGCACACAGAGCATTGTGGCGAGCGCAGGGAGCTCCTGAGAGCGGTTTGTGCCGAAAGAAGCCCGGGACCGGCACTTAGCTTCGGAGAGCTGCGTATCTGCGTCTTCTGCGTGTCTTGCCGCTCTACACTCAGCAAAAAGCTTTTCCACCATATCTTGCAAGGAGAAACTCTGCCAGGAAAGAAAACATCCAAAATCTTGTTCTAAAGCTTGCACGGGGGTCTGCAAAGAGTTTGGCAAGAATGAAAGGTAGTTGTCCAAAACTCGTTCTTTTCCAATAGAATAACCATGGAAAAGGCAGGAGAGTGTTAAAGTACTGTTTTCTCTAAGTCTGAATGCTGCCCACACTGTGCCTGTGTGCTGCAGCTTGCATCTTCGCCTTTGGGAAGCTGCCGCTCGCCGATTCTCCCGGAGGCGAAGAAGCGGCTTCTTCGCACACAGAGCATTGTGGCGAGCGCAGGGAGCTCCTGAGAGCGGTTTGTGCCGAAAGAAGCCCGGGACCGGCACTTAGCTTCGGAGAGCTGCGTATCTGCGTCTTCTGCGTGTCTTGCCGCTCTACACTCAGCCAAAAGCTTTTCCACCATATCTTGCAAGGAGAAACTCTGCCAGGGAAGAAAACATCCAAAATCTTGTTCTAAAGCTTGCACGGGGGTCTGCAAAGAGTTTGGCAAGAATGAAAGGTAGTTGTCCAAAACTCGTTCTTTTCCAATAGAATAACCATGGAAAAGGCAGGAGAGTGGTAAAGTACTGTTTTCTCTAAGTCTGAAGGCTGCCCACACTGTGCCTGTGTGCCGCAGGTTGCATCTTCGCCTTTGGGAAGCTGCCGCTCGCCGATTCTCCCGCAGGCGAAGAAGCGGCTTCTTCGCACACAATGCATTGAGGCGAGCGCAGGGAGCTCCTGAGAGCGGTTTGTGCCGAAAGAAGCCCGGGACCGGCACTTAGCTTCGGAGAGCTGCGTATCTGCGTCTTCTGCGTGTCTTGCCGCTCTACACTCAGCAAAAAGCTTTTCCACCATATCTTGCAAGGAGAAACTCTGCCAGGAAAGAAAACATCCAAAATCTTGTTCTAAAGCTTGCACGGGGGTCTGCAAAGAGTTTGGCAAGAATGAAAGGTAGTTGTCCAAAACTCGTTCTTTTCCAATAGAATAACCATGGAAAAGGCAGGAGAGTGGTAAAGTACTGTTTTCTCTAAGTCTGAAGGCTGCCCACACTGTGCCTGTGTGCTGCAGCTTGCATCTTCGCCTTTGGGAAGCTGCCGCTCGCCGATTCTCCCGGAGGCGAAGAAGCGGCTTCTTCGCACACAGAGCATTGTGGCGAGCGCAGGGAGCTCCTGAGAGCGGTTTGTGCCGAAAGAAGCCCGGGACCGGCACTTAGCTTCGGAGAGCTGCGTATCTGCGTCTTCTGCGTGTCTTGCCGCTCTACACTCAGCAAAAAGCTTTTCCAGCATATCTTGCAAGGAGAAACTCTGCCAGGAAAGAAAACATCCAAAATCTTGTTCTAAAGCTTGCACGGGGGTGTGCAAAGAGTTTGGCAAGAATGAAAGGTAGTTGTCCAAAACTCGTTCTTTTCCAATAGAATAACCATGGAAAAGGCAGGAGAGTGGTAAAGTACTGTTTTCTCTAAGTCTGAATGCTGCCCACACTGTGCCTGCGTGCTGCAGCTTGCATCTTCGCCTTTGGGAAGCTGCCGCTCGCCGATTCTCCCGGAGGCGAAGAAGCGGCTTCTTCGCACACAGAGCATTGTGGCGAGCGCAGGGAGCTCCTGAGAGCGGTTTGTGCCGAAAGAAGCCCGGGACCGGCACTTAGCTTCGGAGAGCTGCGTATCTGCGTCTTCTGCGTGTCTTGCCGCTCTACACTCAGCCAAAAGCTTTTCCAGCATATCTTGCAAGGAGAAACTCTGCCAGGAAAGAAAACATCCAAAATCTTGTTCTAAAGCTTGCACGGGGGTCTGCAAAGAGTTTGGCAAGAATGAAAGGTAGTTGTCCAAAACTCGTTCTTTTCCAATAGAATAACCATGGAAAAGGCAGGAGAGTGGTAAAGTACTGTTTTCTCTAAGTCTGAAGGCTGCCCACACTGTGCCGGCGTGCTGCAGCTTGCATCTTCGCCTTTGGGAAGCTGCCGCTCGCCGATTCTCCCGGAGGCGAAGAAGCGGCTTCTTCGCACACAGAGCATTGTGGCGAGCGCAGGGAGCTGCTGAGAGCGGTTTGTGCCGAAAGAAGCCCGGGACCGGCACTTAGCTTCGGAGAGCTGCGTATCTGCGTCTTCTGCGTGTCTTGCCGCTCTACACTCAGCAAAAAGCTTTTCCACCATATCTTGCAAGGAGAAACTCTGCCAGGAAAGAAAACATCCAAAATCTTGTTCTAAAGCTTGCACGGGGGTCTGCAAAGAGTTTGGCAAGAATGAAAGGTAGTTGTCCAAAACTCGTTCTTTTCCAATAGAATAACCATGGAAAAGGCAGGAGAGTGGTAAAGTACTGTTTTCTCTAAGTCTGAAGGCTGCCCACACTGTGCCTGTGTGCCGCAGCTTGCATCTTCGCCTTTGGGAAGCTGCCGCTCGCCGATTCTCCCGGAGGCGAAGAAGCGGCTTCTTCGCACACAGAGTATTGTGGCGAGCGCAGGGAGCTCCTGAGAGCGGTTTGTGCCGAAAGAAGCCCGGGACCGGCACTTAGCTTCGGAGAGCTGCGTATCTGCGTCTTCTGCGTGTCTTGCCGCTCTACACTCAGCCAAAAGCTTTTCCACCATATCTTGCAAGGAGAAACTCTGCCAGGAAAGAAAACATCCAAAATCTTGTTCTAAAGCTTGCACGGGGGTCTGCAAAGAGTTTGGCAAGAATGAAAGGTAGTTGTCCAAAACTCGTTCTTTTCCAATAGAATAACCATGGAAAAGGCAGGAGAGTGGTAAAGTACTGTTTTCTCTAAGTCTGAAGGCTGCCCACACTGTGCCTGTGTGCTGCAGCTTGCATCTTCGCCTTTGGGAAGCTGCCGCTCGCCGATTCTCCCGGAGGCGAAGAAGCGGCTTCTTCGCACACAGAGCATTGTGGCGAGCGCAGGGAGCTGCTGAGAGCGGTTTGTGCCGAAAGAAGCCCGGGACCGGCACTTAGCTTCGGAGAGCTGCGTATCTGCGTCTTCTGCGTGTCTTGCCGCTCTACACTCAGCCAAAAGCTTTTCCACCATATCTTGCAAGGAGAAACTCTGCCAGGAAAAAAAACATCCAAAATCTTGTTCTAAAGCTTGCACGGGGGTCTGCAAAGAGTTTGGCAAGAATGAAAGGTAGTTGTCCAAAACTCGTTCTTTTCCAATAGAATAACCATGGAAAAGGCAGGAGAGTGTTAAAGTACTGTTTTCTCTAAGTCTGAATGCTGCCCACACTGTGCCTGTGTGCTGCAGCTTGCATCTTCGCCTTTGGGAAGCTGCCGCTCGCCGATTCTCCCGGAGGCGAAGAAGCGGCTTGTTCGCACACAGAGCATTGTGGCGAGCGCAGGGAGCTCCTGAGAGCGGTTTGTGCCGAAAGAAGCCCGGGACCGGCACTTAGCTTCGGAGAGCTGCGTATCTGCGTCTTCTGCGTGTCTTGCCGCTCTACACTCAGCCAAAAGCTTTTCCACCATATCTTGCAAGGAGAAACTCTGCCAGGAAAGAAAACATCCAAAATCTTGTTCTAAAGCTTGCACGGGGGTCTGCAAAGAGTTTGGCAAGAATGAAAGGTAGTTATCCAAAACTCGTTCTTTTCCAATAGAATAACCATGGAAAAGGCAGGAGAGTGGTAAAGTACTGTTTTCTCTAAGTCTGAAGGCTGCCCACACTGTGCCTGTGTGCCGCAGCTTGCATCTTCGCCTTTGGGAAGCTGCCGCTCGCCGATTCTCCCGGAGGCGAAGAAGCGGCTTCTTCGCACACAGAGCATTGTGGCGAGCGCAGGGAGCTCCTGAGAGCGGTTTGTGCCGAAAGAAGCCCGGGACCGGCACTTAGCTTCGGAGAGCTGCGTATCTGCGTCTTCTGCGTGTCTTGCCGCTCTACACTCAGCAAAAAGCTTTTCCACCATATCTTGCAAGGAGAAACTCTGCCAGGAAAGAAAACATCCAAAATCTTGTTCTAAAGCTTGCACGGGGGTCTGCAAAGAGTTTGGCAAGAATGAAAGGTAGTTGTCCAAAACTCGTTCTTTTCCAATAGAATAACCATGGAAAAGGCAGGAGAGTGGTAAAGTACTGTTTTCTCTAAGTCTGAAGGCTGCCCACACTGTGCCTGCGTGCTGCAGCTTGCATCTTCGCCTTTGGGAAGCTGCCGCTCGCCGATTCTCCCGGAGGCGAAGAAGCGGCTTCTTCGCACACAGAGCATTGTGGCGAGCGCAGGGAGCTCCTGAGAGCGGTTTGTGCCGAAAGAAGCCCGGGACCGGCACTTAGCTTCGGAGAGCTGCGTATCTGCGTCTTCTGCGTGTCTTGCCGCTCTACACTCAGCCAAAAGCTTTTCCACCATATCTTGCAAGGAGAAACTCTGCCAGGGAAGAAAACATCCAAAATCTTGTTCTAAAGCTTGCACGGGGGTCTGCAAAGAGTTTGGCAAGAATGAAAGGTAGTTGTCCAAAACTCGTTCTTTTCCAATAGAATAACCATGGAAAAGGCAGGAGAGTGGTAAAGTACTGTTTTCTCTAAGTCTGAAGGCTGCCCACACTGTGCCTGTGTGCCGCAGGTTGCATCTTCGCCTTTGGGAAGCTGCCGCTCGCCGATTCTCCCGGAGGCGAAGAAGCGGCTTCTTCGCACACAGAGCATTGTGGCGAGCGCAGGGAGCTCCTGAGAGCGGTTTGTGCCGAAAGAAGCCCGGGACCGGCACTTAGCTTCGGAGAGCTGCGTATCTGCGTCTTCTGCGTGTCTTGCCGCTCTACACTCAGCAAAAAGCTTTTCCACCATATCTTGCAAGGAGAAACTCTGCCAGGAAAGAAAACATCCAAAATCTTGTTCTAAAGCTTGCACGGGGGTCTGCAAAGAGTTTGGCAAGAATGAAAGGTAGTTGTCCAAAACTCGTTCTTTTCCAATAGAATAACCATGGAAAAGGCAGGAGAGTGGTAAAGTACTGTTTTCTCTAAGTCTGAAGGCTGCCCACACTGTGCCTGTGTGCCGCAGGTTGCATCTTCGCCTTTGGGAAGCTGCCGCTCGCCGATTCTCCCGCAGGCGAAGAAGCGGCTTCTTCGCACACAGAGCATTGTGGCGAGCGCAGGGAGCTCCTGAGAGCGGTTTGTGCCGAAAGAAGCCCGGGACCGGCACTTAGCTTCGGAGAGCTGCGTATCTGCGTCTTCTGCGTGTCTTGCCGCTCTACACTCAGCAAAAAGCTTTTCCACCATATCTTGCAAGGAGAAACTCTGCCAGGAAAGAAAACATCCAAAATCTTGTTCTAAAGCTTGCACGGGGGTCTGCAAAGAGTTTGGCAAGAATGAAAGGTAGTTGTCCAAAATTCGTTCTTTTCCAATAGAATAACCATGGAAAAGGCAGGAGAGTGGTAAAGTACTGTTTTCTCTAAGTCTGAAGGCTGCCCACACTGTGCCTGTGTGCTGCAGCTTGCATCTTCGCCTTTGGGAAGCTGCCGCTCGCCGATTCTCCCGGAGGCGAAGAAGCGGCTTCTTCGCACACAGAGCATTGTGGCGAGCGCAGGGAGCTCCTGAGAGCGGTTTGTGCCGAAAGAAGCCCGGGACCGGCACTTAGCTTCGGAGAGCTGCGTATCTGCGTCTTCTGCGTGTCTTGCCGCTCTACACTCAGCCAAAAGCTTTTCCACCATATCTTGCAAGGAGAAACTCTGCCAGGAAAGAAAACATCCAAAATCTTGTTCTAAAGCTTGCACGGGGGTCTGCAAAGAGTTTGGCAAGAATGAAAGGTAGTTGTCCAAAACTCGTTCTTTTCCAATAGAATAACCATGGAAAAGGCAGGAGAGTGGTAAAGTACTGTTTTCTCGAAGTCTGAAGGCTGCCCACACTGTGCCTGCGTGATGCAGCTTGCATCTTCGCCTTTGGGAAGCTGCCGCTCGCCGATTCTCCCGGAGGCGAAGAAGCGGCTTCTTCGCACACAGAGCATTGTGGCGAGCGCAGGGAGCTGCTGAGAGCGGTTTGTGCCGAAAGAAGCCCGGGACCGGCACTTAGCTTCGGAGAGCTGCGTATCTGCGTCTTCTGCGTGTCTTGCCGCTCTACACTCAGCCAAAAGCTTTTCCACCATATCTTGCAAGGAGAAACTCTGCCAGGAAAGAAAACATCCAAAATCTTGTTCTAAAGCTTGCACGGGGGTCTGCAAAGAGTTTGGCAAGAATGAAAGGTAGTTGTCCAAAACTCGTTCTTTTCCAATAGAATAACCATGGAAAAGGCAGGAGAGTGGTAAAGTACTGTTTTCTCTAAGTCTGAATGCTGCCCACACTGTGCCTGTGTGCTGCAGCTTGCATCTTCGCCTTTGGGAAGCTGCCGCTCGCCGATTCTCCCGGAGGCGAAGAAGCGGCTTCTTCGCACACAGAGCATTGTGGCGAGCGCAGGGAGCTCCTGAGAGCGGTTTGTGCCGAAAGAAGCCCGGGACCGGCACTTAGCTTCGGAGAGCTGCGTATCTGCGTCTTCTGCGTGTCTTGCCGCTCTACACTCAGCAAAAAGCTTTTCCAGCATATCTTGCAAGGAGAAACTCTGCCAGGAAAGAAAACATCCAAAATCTTGTTCTAAAGCTTGCACGGGGGTCTGCAAAGAGTTTGGCAAGAATGAAAGGTAGTTGTCCAAAACTCGTTCTTTTCCAATAGAATAACCATGGAAAAGGCAGGAGAGTGGTAAAGTACTGTTTTCTCTAAGTCTGAAGGCTGCCCACACTGTGCCTGTGTGCTGCAGCTTGCATCTTCGCCTTTGGGAAGCTGCCGCTCGCCGATTCTCCCGGAGGCGAAGAAGCGGCTTCTTCGCACACAGAGCATTGTGGCGAGCGCAGGGAGCTCCTGAGAGCGGTTTGTGCCGAAAGAAGCCCGGGACCGGCACTTAGCTTCGGAGAGCTGCGTATCTGCGTCTTCTGCGTGTCTTGCCGCTCTACACTCAGCCAAAAGCTTTTCCACCATATCTTGCAAGGAGAAACTCTGCCAGGAAAAAAAACATCCAAAATCTTGTTCTAAAGCTTGCACGGGGGTCTGCAAAGAGTTTGGCAAGAATGAAAGGTAGTTGTCCAAAACTCGTTCTTTTCCAATAGAATAACCATGGAAAAGGCAGGAGAGTGTTAAAGTACTGTTTTCTCTAAGTCTGAATGCTGCCCACACTGTGCCTGTGTGCTGCAGCTTGCATCTTCGCCTTTGGGAAGCTGCCGCTCGCCGATTCTCCCGGAGGCGAAGAAGCGGCTTCTTCGCACACAGAGCATTGTGGCGAGCGCAGGGAGCTCCTGAGAGCGGTTTGTGCCGAAAGAAGCCCGGGACCGGCACTTAGCTTCGGAGAGCTGCGTATCTGCGTCTTCTGCGTGTCTTGCCGCTCTACACTCAGCCAAAAGCTTTTCCACCATATCTTGCAAGGAGAAACTCTGCCAGGAAAGAAAACATCCAAAATCTTGTTCTAAAGCTTGCACGGGGGTCTGCAAAGAGTTTGGCAAGAATGAAAGGTAGTTATCCAAAACTCGTTCTTTTCCAATAGAATAACCATGGAAAAGGCAGGAGAGTGGTAAAGTACTGTTTTCTCGAAGTCTGAAGGCTGCCCACACTGTGCCTGTGTGCCGCAGCTTGCATCTTCGCCTTTGGGAAGCTGCCGCTCGCCGATTCTCCCGGAGGCGAAGAAGCGGCTTCTTCGCACACAGAGCATTGTGGCGAGCGCAGGGAGCTCCTGAGAGCGGTTTGTGCCGAAAGAAGCCCGGGACCGGCACTTAGCTTCGGAGAGCTGCGTATCTGCGTCTTCTGCGTGTCTTGCCGCTCTACACTCAGCCAAAAGCTTTTCCACCATATCTTGCAAGGAGAAACTCTGCCAGGAAAGAAAACATCCAAAATCTTGTTCTAAAGCTTGCACGGGGGTCTGCAAAGAGTTTGGCAAGAATGAAAGGTAGTTGTCCAAAACTCGTTCTTTTCCAATAGAATAACCATGGAAAAGGCAGGAGAGTGGTAAAGTACTGTTTTCTCTAAGTCTGAAGGCTGCCCACACTGTGCCTGTGTGCTGCAGCTTGCATCTTCGCCTTTGGGAAGCTGCCGCTCGCCGATTCTCCCGGAGGCGAAGAAGCGGCTTCTTCGCACACAGAGCATTGTGGCGAGCGCAGGGAGCTCCTGAGAGCGGTTTGTGCCGAAAGAAGCCCGGGACCGGCACTTAGCTTCGGAGAGCTGCGTATCTGCGTCTTCTGCGTGTCTTGCCGCTCTACACTCAGCCAAAAGCTTTTCCACCATATCTTGCAAGGAGAAACTCTGCCAGGGAAGAAAACATCCAAAATCTTGTTCTAAAGCTTGCACGGGGGTCTGCAAAGAGTTTGGCAAGAATGAAAGGTAGTTGTCCAAAACTCGTTCTTTTCCAATAGAATAACCATGGAAAAGGCAGGAGAGTGGTAAAGTACTGTTTTCTCTAAGTCTGAAGGCTGCCCACACTGTGCCTGTGTGCCGCAGGTTGCATCTTCGCCTTTGGGAAGCTGCCGCTCGCCGATTCTCCCGGAGGCGAAGAAGCGGCTTCTTCGCACACAGAGCATTGTGGCGAGCGCAGGGAGCTCCTGAGAGCGGTTTGTGCCGAAAGAAGCCCAGGACCGGCACTTAGCTTCGGAGAGCTGCGTATCTGCGTCTTCTGCGTGTCTTGCCGCTCTACACTCAGCAAAAAGCTTTTCCACCATATCTTGCAAGGAGAAACTCTGCCAGGAAAGAAAACATCCAAAATCTTGTTCTAAAGCTTGCACGGGGGTCTGCAAAGAGTTTGGCAAGAATGAAAGGTAGTTGTCCAAAACTCGTTCTTTTCCAATAGAATAACCATGGAAAAGGCAGGAGAGTGGTAAAGTACTGTTTTCTCTAAGTCTGAAGGCTGCCCACACTGTGCCTGTATGCTGCAGCTTGCATCTTCGCCTTTGGGAAGCTGCCGCTCGCCGATTCTCCCGGAGGCGAAGAAGCGGCTTCTTCGCACACAGAGCATTGTGGCGAGCGCAGGGAGCTCCTGAGAGCGGTTTGTGCCGAAAGAAGCCCGGGACCGGCACTTAGCTTCGGAGAGCTGCGTATCTGCGTCTTCTGCGTGTCTTGCCGCTCTACACTCAGCCAAAAGCTTTTCCACCATATCTTGCAAGGAGAAACTCTGCCAGGAAAGAAAACATCCAAAATCTTGTTCTAAAGCTTGCACGGGGGTCTGCAAAGAGTTTGGCAAGAATGAAAGGTAGTTGTCCAAAACTCGTTCTTTTCCAATAGAATAACCATGGAAAAGGCAGGAGAGTGGTAAAGTACTGTTTTCTCTAAGTCTGAAGGCTGCCCACACTCTGCCTGTGTGCCGCAGCTTGCATCTTCGCCTTTGGGAAGCTGCCGCTCGCCGATTCTCCCGGAGGCGAAGAAGCGGCTTCTTCGCACACAGAGCATTGTGGCGAGCGCAGGGAGCTCCTGAGAGCGGTTTGTGCCGAAAGAAGCCCGGGACCGGCACTTAGCTTCGGAGAGCTGCGTATCTGCGTCTTCTGCGTGTCTTGCCGCTCTACACTCAGCAAAAAGCTTTTCCACCATATCTTGCAAGGAGAAACTCTGCCAGGAAAGAAAACATCCAAAATCTTGTTCTAAAGCTTGCACGGGGGTCTGCAAAGAGTTTGGCAAGAATGAAAGGTAGTTGTCCAAAACTCGTTCTTTTCCAATAGAATAACCATGGAAAAGGCAGGAGAGTGGTAAAGTACTGTTTTCTCTAAGTCTGAAGGCTGCCCACACTGTGCCTGTGTGCTGCAGCTTGCATCTTCGCCTTTGGGAAGCTGCCGCTCGCCGATTCTCCCGGAGGCGAAGAAGCGGCTTCTTCGCACACAGAGCATTGTGGCGAGCGCAGGGAGCTCCTGAGAGCGGTTTGTGCCGAAAGAAGCCCGGGACCGGCACTTAGCTTCGGAGAGCTGCGTATCTGCGTCTTCTGCGTGTCTTGCCGCTCTACACTCAGCCAAAAGCTTTTCCACCATATCTTGCAAGGAGAAACTCTGCCAGGAAAAAAAACATCCAAAATCTTGTTCTAAAGCTTGCACGGGGGTCTGCAAAGAGTTTGGCAAGAATGAAAGGTAGTTGTCCAAAACTCGTTCTTTTCCAATAGAATAACCATGGAAAAGGCAGGAGAGTGGTAAAGTACTGTTTTCTCTAAGTCTGAATGCTGCCCACACTGTGCCTGTGTGCTGCAGCTTGCATCTTCGCCTTTGGGAAGCTGCCGCTCGCCGATTCTCCCGGAGGCGAAGAAGCGGCTTCTTCGCACACAGAGCATTGTGGCGAGCGCAGGGAGCTCCTGAGAGCGGTTTGTGCCGAAAGAAGCCCGGGACCGGCACTTAGCTTCGGAGAGCTGCGTATCTGCGTCTTCTGCGTGTCTTGCCGCTCTACACTCAGCCAAAAGCTTTTCCACCATATCTTGCAAGGAGAAACTCTGCCAGGAAAGAAAACATCCAAAATCTTGTTCTAAAGCTTGCACGGGGGTCTGCAAAGAGTTTGGCAAGAATGAAAGGTAGTTATCCAAAACTCGTTCTTTTCCAATAGAATAACCATGGAAAAGGCAGGAGAGTGGTAAAGTACTGTTTTCTCTAAGTCTGAAGGCTGCCCACACTGTGCCTGTGTGCCGCAGCTTGCATCTTCGCCTTTGGGAAGCTGCCGCTCGCCGATTCTTCCGCAGGCGAAGAAGCGGCTTCTTCGCACACAGAGCATTGTGGCGAGCGCAGGGAGCTCCTGAGAGCGGTTTGTGCCGAAAGAAGGCCGGGACCGGCACTTAGCTTCGGAGAGCTGCGTATCTGCGTCTTCTGCGTGTCTTGCCGCTCTACACTCAGCCAAAAGCTTTTCCAGCATATCTTGCAAGGAGAAACTCTGCCAGGAAAGAAAACATCCAAAATCTTGTTCTAAAGCTTGCACGGGGGTCTGCAAAGAGTTTGGCAAGAATGAAAGGTAGTTGTCCAAAACTCGTTCTTTTCCAATAGAATAACCATGGAAAAGGCAGGAGAGTGGTAAAGTACTGTTTTCTCTAAGTCTGAAGGCTGCCCACACTGTGCCTGCGTGCTGCAGCTTGCATCTTCGCCTTTGGGAAGCTGCCGCTCGCCGATTCTCCCGGAGGCGAAGAAGCGGCTTCTTCGCACACAGAGCATTGTGGCGAGCGCAGGGAGCTCCTGAGAGCGGTTTGTGCCGAAAGAAGCCCGGGACCGGCACTTAGCTTCGGAGAGCTGCGTATCTGCGTCTTCTGCGTGTCTTGCCGCTCTACACTCAGCCAAAAGCTTTTCCACCATATCTTGCAAGAAGAAACTCTGCCAGGGAAGAAAACATCCAAAATCTTGTTCTAAAGCTTGCACGGGGGTCTGCAAAGAGTTTGGCAAGAATGAAAGGTAGTTGTCCAAAACTCGTTCTTTTCCAATAGAATAACCATGGAAAAGGCAGGAGAGTGGTAAAGTACTGTTTTCTCTAAGTCTGAAGGCTGCCCACACTGTGCCTGTGTGCCGCAGCTTGCATCTTCGCCTTTGGGAAGCTGCCGCTCGCCGATTCTCCCGGAGGCGAAGAAGCGGCTTCTTCGCACACAGAGCACTGTGGCGAGCGCAGGGAGCTCCTGAGAGCGGTTTGTGCCGAAAGAAGCCCGGGACCGGCACTTAGCTTCGGAGAGCTGCGTATCTGCGTCTTCTGCGTGTCTTGCCGCTCTACACTCAGCCAAAAGCTTTTCCACCATATCTTGCAAGGAGAAACTCTGCCAGGAAAGAAAACATCCAAAATCTTGTTCTAAAGCTTGCACGGGGGTCTGCAAAGAGTTTGGCAAGAATGAAAGGTAGTTGTCCAAAACTCGTTCTTTTCCAATAGAATAACCATGGAAAAGGCAGGAGAGTGGTAAAGTACTGTTTTCTCTAAGTCTGAAGGCTGCCCACACTGTGCCTGTGTGCTGCAGCTTGCATCTTCGCCTTTGGGAAGCTGCCGCTCGCCGATTCTCCCGGAGGCGAAGAAGCGGCTTCTTCGCACACAGAGCATTGTGGCGAGCGCAGGGAGCTCCTGAGAGCGGTTTGTGCCGAAAGAAGCCCGGGACCGGCACTTAGCTTCGGAGAGCTGCGTATCTGCGTCTTCTGCGTGTCTTGCCGCTCTACACTCAGCCAAAAGCTTTTCCACCATATCTTGCAAGGAGAAACTCCGCCAGGAAAGAAAACATCCAAAATCTTGTTCTAAAGCTTGCACGGGGGTCTGCAAAGAGTTTGGCAAGAATGAAAGGTAGTTGTCCAAAATTCGTTCTTTTCCAATAGAATAACCATGGAAAAGGCAGGAGAGTGGTAAAGTACTGTTTTCTCTAAGTCTGAAGGCTGCCCACACTGTGCCTGTGTGCTGCAGCTTGCATCTTCGCCTTTGGGAAGCTGCCGCTCGCCGATTCTCCCGGAGGCGAAGAAGCGGCTTCTTCGCACACAGAGCATTGTGGCGAGCGCAGGGAGCTCCTGAGAGCGGTTTGTGCCGAAAGAAGGCCGGGACCGGCACTTAGCTTCGGAGAGCTGCGTATCTGCGTCTTCTGCGTGTCTTGCCGCTCTACACTCAGCCAAAAGCTTTTCCACCATATCTTGCAAGGAGAAACTCTGCCAGGAAAGAAAACATCCAAAATCTTGTTCTAAAGCTTGCACGGGGGTCTGCAAAGAGTTTGGCAAGAATGAAAGGTAGTTGTCCAAAATTCGTTCTTTTCCAATAGAATAACCATGGAAAAGGCAGGAGAGTGTTAAAGTACTGTTTTCTCTAAGTCTGAAGGCTGCCCACACTGTGCCTGTGTGCTGCAGCTTGCATCTTCGCCTTTGGGAAGCTGCCGCTCGCCGATTCTCCCGGAGGCGAAGAAGCGGCTTCTTCGCACACAGAGCATTGTGGCGAGCGCAGGGAGCTCCTGAGAGCGGTTTGTGCCGAAAGAAGCCCGGGACCGGCACTTAGCTTCGGAGAGCTGCGTATCTGCGTCTTCTGCGTGTCTTGCCGCTCTACACTCAGCCAAAAGCTTTTCCACCATATCTTGCAAGGAGAAACTCTGCCAGGAAAGAAAACATCCAAAATCTTGTTCTAAAGCTTGCACGGGGGTCTGCAAAGAGTTTGGCAAGAATGAAAGGTAGTTGTCCAAAACTCGTTCTTTTCCAATAGAATAACCATGGAAAAGGCAGGAGAGTGGTAAAGTACTGTTTTCTCTAAGTCTGAATGCTGCCCACACTGTGCCTGTGTGCTGCAGCTTGCATCTTCGCCTTTGGGAAGCTGCCGCTCGCCGATTCTCCCGGAGGCGAAGAAGCGGCTTCTTCGCACACAGAGCATTGTGGCGAGCGCAGGGAGCTGCTGAGAGCGGTTTGTGCCGAAAGAAGCCCGGGACCGGCACTTAGCTTCGGAGAGCTGCGTATCTGCGTCTTCTGCGTGTCTTGCCGCTCTACACTCAGCCAAAAGCTTTTCCACCATATCTTGCAAGGAGAAACTCTGCCAGGAAAGAAAACATCCAAAATCTTGTTCTAAAGCTTGCACGGGGGTCTGCAAAGAGTTTGGCAAGAATGAAAGGTAGTTGTCCAAAACTCGTTCTTTTCCAATAGAATAACCATGGAAAAGGCAGGAGAGTGGTAAAGTACTGTTTTCTCTAAGTCTGAATGCTGCCCACACTGTGCCTGTGTGCCGCAGGTTGCATCTTCGCCTTTGGGAAGCTGCCGCTCGCCGATTCTCCCGGAGGCGAAGAAGCGGCTTCTTCGCACACAGAGCATTGTGGCGAGCGCAGGGAGCTCCTGAGAGCGGTTTGTGCCGAAAGAAGCCCGGGACCGGCACTTAGCTTCGGAGAGCTGCGTATCTGCGTCTTCTGCGTGTCTTGCCGCTCTACACTCAGCCAAAAGCTTTTCCACCATATCTTGCAAGGAGAAACTCTGCCAGGAAAGAAAACATCCAAAATCTTGTTCTAAAGCTTGCACGGGGGTCTGCAAAGAGTTTGGCAAGAATGAAAGGTAGTTGTCCAAAACTCGTTCTTTTCCAATAGAATAACCATGGAAAAGGCAGGAGAGTGGTAAAGTACTGTTTTCTCTAAGTCTGAAGGCTGCCCACACTGTGCCTGTGTGCCGCAGGTTGCATCTTCGCCTTTGGGAAGCTGCCGCTCGCCGATTCTCCCGGAGGCGAAGAAGCGGCTTCTTCGCACACAGAGCATTGTGGCGAGCGCAGGGAGCTCCTGAGAGCGGTTTGTGCCGAAAGAAGGCCGGGACCGGCACTTAGCTTCGGAGAGCTGCGTATCTGCGTCTTCTGCGTGTCTTGCCGCTCTACACTCAGCAAAAAGCTTTTCCACCATATCTTGCAAGGAGAAACTCTGCCAGGAAAGAAAACATCCAAAATCTTGTTCTTAAGCTTTCACGGGGGTCTGCAAAGAGTTTGGCAAGAATGAAAGGTAGTTGTCCAAAACTCGTTCTTTTCCAATAGAATAACCATGGAAAAGGCAGGAGAGTGGTAAAGTACTGTTTTCTCTAATTCTGAATGCTGCCCACACTGTGCCTGCGTGCTGCAGCTTGCATCTTCGCCTTTGGGAAGCTGCCGCTCGCCGATTCTCCCGGAGGCGAAGAAGCGGCTTCTTCGCACACAGAGCATTGTGGCGAGCGCAGGGAGCTCCTGAGAGCGGTTTGTGCCGAAAGAAGCCCGGGACCGGCACTTAGCTTCGGAGAGCTGCGTATCTGCGTCTTCTGCGTGTCTTGCCGCTCTACACTCAGCAAAAAGCTTTTCCACCATATCTTGCAAGGAGAAACTCTGCCAGGAAAGAAAACATCCAAAATCTTGTTCTAAAGCTTGCACGGGGGTCTGCAAAGAGTTTGGCAAGAATGAAAGGTAGTTGTCCAAAACTCGTTCTTTTCCAATAGAATAACCATGGAAAAGGCAGGAGAGTGGTAAAGTACTGTTTTCTCTAAGTCTGAAGGCTGCCCACACTGTGCCTGTGTGCTGCAGCTTGCATCTTCGCCTTTGGGAAGCTGCCGCTCGCCGATTCTCCCGGAGGCGAAGAAGCGGCTTCTTTGCACACAGAGCATTGTGGCGAGCGCAGGGAGCTCCTGAGAGCGGTTTGTGCCGAAAGAAGCCCGGGACCGGCACTTAGCTTCGGAGAGCTGCGTATCTGCGTCTTCTGCGTGTCTTGCCGCTCTACACTCAGCAAAAAGCTTTTCCACCATATCTTGCAAGGAGAAACTCTGCCAGGAAAGAAAACATCCAAAATCTTGTTCTAAAGCTTGCACGGGGGTCTGCAAAGAGTTTGGCAAGAATGAAAGGTAGTTGTCCAAAACTCGTTCTTTTCCAATAGAATAACCATGGAAAAGGCAGGAGAGTGGTAAAGTACTGTTTTCTCTAAGTCTGAAGGCTGCCCACACTGTGCCTGTGTGCTGCAGCTTGCATCTTCGCCTTTGGGAAGCTGCCGCTCGCCGATTCTCCCGGAGGCGAAGAAGCGGCTTCTTCGCACACAGAGCATTGTGGCGAGCGCAGGGAGCTGCTGAGAGCGGTTTGTGCCGAAAGAAGCCCGGGACCGGCACTTAGCTTCGGAGAGCTGCATATCTGCGTCTTCTGCGTGTCTTGCCGCTCTACACTCAGCCAAAAGCTTTTCCACCATATCTTGCAAGGAGAAACTCTGCCAGGGAAGAAAACATCCAAAATCTTGTTCTAAAGCTTGCACGGGGGTCTGCAAAGAGTTTGGCAAGAATGAAAGGTAGTTGTCCAAAACTCGTTCTTTTCCAATAGAATAACCATGGAAAAGGCAGGAGAGTGGTAAAGTACTGTTTTCTCTAAGTCTGAAGGCTGCCCACACTGTGCCTGTGTGCCGCAGGTTGCATCTTCGCCTTTGGGAAGCTGCCGCTCGCCGATTCTCCCGGAGGCGAAGAAGCGGCTTCTTCGCACACAGAGCATTGTGGCGAGCGCAGGGAGCTGCTGAGAGCGGTTTGTGCCGAAAGAAGCCCGGGACCGGCACTTAGCTTCGGAGAGCTGCGTATCTGCGTCTTCTGCGTGTCTTGCCGCTCTACACTCAGCCAAAAGCTTTTCCACCATATCTTGCAAGGAGAAACTCTGCCAGGGAAGAAAACATCCAAAATCTTGTTCTAAAGCTTGCACGGGGGTCTGCAAAGAGTTTGGCAAGAATGAAAGGTAGTTGTCCAAAACTCGTTCTTTTCCAATAGAATAACCATGGAAAAGGCAGGAGAGTGGTAAAGTACTGTTTTCTCTAAGTCTGAATGCTGCCCACACTGTGCCTGTGTGCTGCAGCTTGCATCTTCGCCTTTGGGAAGCTGCCGCTCGCCGATTCTCCCGGAGGCGAAGAAGCGGCTTGTTCGCACACAGAGCATTGTGGCGAGCGCAGGGAGCTCCTGAGAGCGGTTTGTGCCGAAAGAAGCCCGGGACCGGCACTTAGCTTCGGAGAGCTGCGTATCTGCGTCTTCTGCGTGTCTTGCCGCTCTACACTCAGCCAAAAGCTTTTCCACCATATCTTGCAAGGAGAAACTCTGCCAGGAAAGAAAACATCCAAAATCTTGTTCTAAAGCTTGCACGGGGGTCTGCAAAGAGTTTGGCAAGAATGAAAGGTAGTTGTCCAAAACTCGTTCTTTTCCAATAGAATAACCATGGAAAAGGCAGGAGAGTGGTAAAGTACTGTTTTCTCTAAGTCTGAATGCTGCCCACACTGTGCCTGTGTGCCGCAGGTTGCATCTTCGCCTTTGGGAAGCTGCCGCTCGCCGATTCTCCCGGAGGCGAAGAAGCGGCTTCTTCGCACACAGAGCATTGTGGCGAGCGCAGGGAGCTCCTGAGAGCGGTTTGTGCCGAAAGAAGCCCGGGACCGGCACTTAGCTTCGGAGAGCTGCGTATCTGCGTCTTCTGCGTGTCTTGCCGCTCTACACTCAGCCAAAAGCTTTTCCAGCATATCTTGCAAGGAGAAACTCTGCCAGGAAAGAAAACATCCAAAATCTTGTTCTAAAGCTTGCACGGGGGTCTGCAAAGAGTTTGGCAAGAATGAAAGGTAGTTGTCCAAAACTCGTTCTTTTCCAATAGAATAACCATGGAAAAGGCAGGAGAGTGGTAAAGTACTGTTTTCTCTAAGTCTGAATGCTGCCCACACTGTGCCTTTGTGCTGCAGCTTGCATCTTCGCCTTTGGGAAGCTGCCGCTCGCCGATTCTCCCGGAGGCGAAGAAGCGGCTTCTTCGCACACAGAGCATTGTGGCGAGCGCAGGGAGCTCCTGAGAGCGGTTTGTGCCGAAAGAAGGCCGGGACCGGCACTTAGCTTCGGAGAGCTGCGTATCTGCGTCTTCTGCGTGTCTTGCCGCTCTACACTCAGCAAAAAGCTTTTCCACCATATCTTGCAAGGAGAAACTCTGCCAGGAAAGAAAACATCCAAAATCTTGTTCTAAAGCTTGCACGGGGGTCTGCAAAGAGTTTGGCAAGAATGAAAGGTAGTTGTCCAAAACTCGTTCTTTTCCAATAGAATAACCATGGAAAAGGCAGGAGAGTGTTAAAGTACTGTTTTCTCTAAGTCTGAAGGCTGCCCACACTGTGCCTGTGTGCTGCAGCTTGCATCTTCGCCTTTGGGAAGCTGCCGCTCGCCGATTCTCCCGGAGGCGAAGAAGCGGCTTCTTCGCACACAGAGCATTGTGGCGAGCGCAGGGAGCTCCTGAGAGCGGTTTGTGCCGAAAGAAGCCCGGGACCGGCACTTAGCTTCGGAGAGCTGCGTATCTGCGTCTTCTGCGTGTCTTGCCGCTCTACACTCAGCCAAAAGCTTTTCCACCATATCTTGCAAGGAGAAACTCTGCCAGGGAAGAAAACATCCAAAATCTTGTTCTAAAGCTTGCACGGGGGTCTGCAAAGAGTTTGGCAAGAATGAAAGGTAGTTGTCCAAAACTCGTTCTTTTCCAATAGAATAACCATGGAAAAGGCAGGAGAGTGGTAAAGTACTGTTTTCTCTAAGTCTGAAGGCTGCCCACACTGTGCCTGTGTGCCGCAGGTTGCATCTTCGCCTTTGGGAAGCTGCCGCTCGCCGATTCTCCCGGAGGCGAAGAAGCGGCTTCTTCGCACACAGAGCATTGTGGCGAGCGCAGGGAGCTCCTGAGAGCGGTTTGTGCCGAAAGAAGCCCGGGACCGGCACTTAGCTTCGGAGAGCTGCGTATCTGCGTCTTCTGCGTGTCTTGCCGCTCTACACTCAGCAAAAAGCTTTTCCACCATATCTTGCAAGGAGAAACTCTGCCAGGAAAGAAAACATCCAAAATCTTGTTCTAAAGCTTGCACGGGGGTCTGCAAAGAGTTTGGTAAGAATGAAAGGTAGTTGTCCAAAACTCGTTCTTTTCCAATAGAATAACCATGGAAAAGGCAGGAGAGTGGTAAAGTACTGTTTTCTCTAAGTCTGAAGGCTGCCCACACTGTGCCTGTGTGCTGCAGCTTGCATCTTCGCCTTTGGGAAGCTGCCGCTCGCCGATTCTCCCGGAGGCGAAGAAGCGGCTTCTTCGCACACAGAGCATTGTGGCGAGCGCAGGGAGCTGCTGAGAGCGGTTTGTGCCGAAAGAAGCCCGGGACCGGCACTTAGCTTCGGAGAGCTGCGTATCTGCGTCTTCTGCGTGTCTTGCCGCTCTACACTCAGCCAAAAGCTTTTCCACCATATCTTGCAAGGAGAAACTCTGCCAGGGAAGAAAACATCCAAAATCTTGTTCTAAAGCTTGCACGGGGGTCTGCAAAGAGTTTGGCAAGAATGAAAGGTAGTTGTCCAAAACTCGTTCTTTTCCAATAGAATAACCATGGAAAAGGCAGGAGAGTGGTAAAGTACTGTTTTCTCTAAGTCTGAATGCTGCCCACACTGTGCCTGTGTGCCGCAGGTTGCATCTTCGCCTTTGGGAAGCTGCCGCTCGCCGATTCTCCCGGAGGCGAAGAAGCGGCTTCTTCGCACACAGAGCATTGTGGCGAGCGCAGGGAGCTCCTGAGAGCGGTTTGTGCCGAAAGAAGGCCGGGACCGGCACTTAGCTTCGGAGAGCTGCGTATCTGCGTCTTCTGCGTGTCTTGCCGCTCTACACTCAGCAAAAAGCTTTTCCACCATATCTTGCAAGGAGAAACTCTGCCAGGAAAGAAAACATCCAAAATCTTGTTCTAAAGCTTGCACGGGTGTCTGCAAAGAGTTTGGCAAGAATGAAAGGTAGTTGTCCAAAACTCGTTCTTTTCCAATAGAATAACCATGGAAAAGGCAGGAGAGTGGTAAAGTACTGTTTTCTCTAAGTCTGAATGCTGCCCACACTGTGCCTGCGTGCTGCAGCTTGCATCTTCGCCTTTGGGAAGCTGCCGCTCGCCGATTCTCCCGGAGGCGAAGAAGCGGCTTCTTCGCACACAGAGCATTGTGGCGAGCGCAGGGAGCTGCTGAGAGCGGTTTGTGCCGAAAGAAGGCCGGGACCGGCACTTAGCTTCGGAGAGCTGCGTATCTGCGTCTTCTGCGTGTCTTGCCGCTCTACACTCAGCAAAAAGCTTTTCCACCATATCTTGCAAGGAGAAACTCTGCCAGGAAAGAAAACATCCAAAATCTTGTTCTAAAGCTTGCACGGGGGTCTGCAAAGAGTCTGGAAAGAATGAAAGGTAGTTGTCCAAAACTCGTTCTTTTCCAATAGAATAACCATGGAAAAGGCAGGAGAGTGGTAAAGTACTGTTTTCTCTAAGTCTGAATGCTGCCCACACTGTGCCTGTGTGCTGCAGCTTGCATCTTCGCCTTTGGGAAGCTGCCGCTCGCCGATTCTCCCGCAGGCGAAGAAGCGGCTTCTTCGCACACAGAGCATTGTGGCGAGCGCAGGGAGCTCCTGAGAGCGGTTTGTGCCGAAAGAAGCCCGGGACCGGCACTTAGCTTCGGAGAGCTGCGTATCTGCGTCTTCTGCGTGTCTTGCCGCTCTACACTCAGCCAAAAGCTTTTCCACCATATCTTGCAAGGAGAAACTCTGCCAGGAAAGAAAACATCCAAAATCTTGTTCTAAAGCTTGCACGGGGGTGTGCAAAGAGTTTGGCAAGAATGAAAGGTAGTTGTCCAAAACTCGTTCTTTTCCAATAGAATAACCATGGAAAAGGCAGGAGAGTGGTAAAGTACTGTTTTCTCTAAGTCTGAAGGCTGCCCACACTGTGCCTGTGTGCTGCAGCTTGCATCTTCGCCTTTGGGAAGCTGCCGCTCGCCGATTCTCCCGGAGGCGAAGAAGCGGCTTCTTCGCACACAGAGCATTGTGGCGAGCGCAGGGAGCTCCTGAGAGCGGTTTGTGCCGAAAGAAGCCCGGGACCGGCACTTAGCTTCGGAGAGCTGCGTATCTGCGTCTTCTGCGTGTCTTGCCGCTCTACACTCAGCCAAAAGCTTTTCCACCATATCTTGCAAGGAGAAACTCTGCCAGGAAAGAAAACATCCAAAATCTTGTTCTAAAGCTTGCACGGGGGTCTGCAAAGAGTCTGGAAAGAATGAAAGGTAGTTATCCAAAACTCGTTCTTTTCCAATAGAATAACCATGGAAAAGGCAGGAGAGTGGTAAAGTACTGTTTTCTCTAAGTCTGAAGGCTGCCCACACTGTGCCTGTGTGCTGCAGCTTGCATCTTCGCCTTTGGGAAGCTGCCGCTCGCCGATTCTCCCGGAGGCGAAGAAGCGGCTTCTTCGCACACAGAGCATTGTGGCGAGCGCAGGGAGCTCCTGAGAGCGGTTTGTGCCGAAAGAAGCCCGGGACCGGCACTTAGCTTCGGAGAGCTGCGTATCTGCGTCTTCTGCGTGTCTTGCCGCTCTACACTCAGCCAAAAGCTTTTCCACCATATCTTGCAAGGAGAAACTCTGCCAGGAAAGAAAACATCCAAAATCTTGTTCTAAAGCTTGCACGGGGGTCTGCAAAGAGTTTGGCAAGAATGAAAGGTAGTTGTCCAAAACTCGTTCTTTTCCAATAGAATAACCATGGAAAAGGCAGGAGAGTGGTAAAGTACTGTTTTCTCTAAGTCTGAATGCTGCCCACACTGTGCCTGCGTGCTGCAGCTTGCATCTTCGCCTTTGGGAAGCTGCCGCTCGCCGATTCTCCCGGAGGCGAAGAAGCGGCTTCTTCGCACACAGAGCATTGTGGCGAGCGCAGGGAGCTCCTGAGAGCGGTTTGTGCCGAAAGAAGCCCGGGACCGGCACTTAGCTTCGGAGAGCTGCGTATCTGCGTCTTCTGCGTGTCTTGCCGCTCTACACTCAGCCAAAAGCTTTTCCACCATATCTTGCAAGGAGAAACTCTGCCAGGAAAGAAAACATCCAAAATCTTGTTCTAAAGCTTGCACGGGGGTCTGCAAAGAGTTTGGCAAGAATGAAAGGTAGTTGTCCAAAACTCGTTCTTTTCCAATAGAATAACCATGGAAAAGGCAGGAGAGTGGTAAAGTACTGTTTTCTCTAAGTCTGAATGCTGCCCACACTGTGCCTGCGTGCTGCAGCTTGCATCTTCGCCTTTGGGAAGCTGCCGCTCGCCGATTCTCCCGGAGGCGAAGAAGCGGCTTCTTCGCACACAGAGCATTGTGGCGAGCGCAGGGAGCTCCTGAGAGCGGTTTGTGCCGAAAGAAGCCCGGGACCGGCACTTAGCTTCGGAGAGCTGCGTATCTGCGTCTTCTGCGTGTCTTGCCGCTCTACACTCAGCCAAAAGCTTTTCCACCATATCTTGCAAGGAGAAACTCTGCCAGGAAAGAAAACATCCAAAATCTTGTTCTAAAGCTTGCACGGGGGTCTGCAAAGAGTTTGGCAAGAATGAAAGGTAGTTGTCCAAAACTCGTTCTTTTCCAATAGAATAACCATGGAAAAGGCAGGAGAGTGGTAAAGTACTGTTTTCTCTAAGTCTGAATGCTGCCCACACTGTGCCTTTGTGCTGCAGCTTGCATCTTGCCTTTGGGAAGCTGCCGCTCGCCGATTCTCCCGGAGGCGAAGAAGCGGCTTCTTCGCACACAGAGCATTGTGGCGAGCGCAGGGAGCTCCTGAGAGCGGTTTGTGCCGAAAGAAGGCCGGGACCGGCACTTAGCTTTGGAGAGCTGCGTATCTGCGTCTTCTGCGTGTCTTGCCGCTCTACACTCAGCAAAAAGCTTTTCCACCATATCTTGCAAGGAGAAACTCTGCCAGGAAAGAAAACATCCAAAATCTTGTTCTAAAGCTTGCACGGGGGTCTGCAAAGAGTTTGGCAAGAATGAAAGGTAGTTGTCCAAAACTCGTTCTTTTCCAATAGAATAACCATGGAAAAGGCAGGAGAGTGTTAAAGTACTGTTTTCTCTAAGTCTGAAGGCTGCCCACACTGTGCCTGTGTGCTGCAGCTTGCATCTTCGCCTTTGGGAAGCTGCCGCTCGCCGATTCTCCCGGAGGCGAAGAAGCGGCTTCTTCGCACACAGAGCATTGTGGCGAGCGCAGGGAGCTGCTGAGAGCGGTTTGTGCCGAAAGAAGCCCGGGACCGGCACTTAGCTTCGGAGAGCTGCGTATCTGCGTCTTCTGCGTGTCTTGCCGCTCTACACTCAGCCAAAAGCTTTTCCACCATATCTTGCAAGGAGAAACTCTGCCAGGGAAGAAAACATCCAAAATCTTGTTCTAAAGCTTGCACGGGGGTCTGCAAAGAGTTTGGCAAGAATGAAAGGTAGTTTTCCAAAACTCGTTCTTTTCCAATAGAATAACCATGGAAAAGGCAGGAGAGTGGTAAAGTACTGTTTTCTCTAAGTCTGAAGGCTGCCCACACTGTGCCTGTGTGCTGCAGCTTGCATCTTCGCCTTTGGGAAGCTGCCGCTCGCCGATTCTCCCGGAGGCGAAGAAGCGGCTTCTTCGCACACAGAGCATTGTGGCGAGCGCAGGGAGCTCCTGAGAGCGGTTTGTGCCGAAAGAAGGCCGGGACCGGCACTTAGCTTCGGAGAGCTGCGTATCTGCGTCTTCTGCGTGTCTTGCCGCTCTACACTCAGCCAAAAGCTTTTCCAGCATATCTTGCAAGGAGAAACTCTGCCAGGAAAGAAAACATCCAAAATCTTGTTCTAAAGCTTGCACGGGGGTCTGCAAAGAGTTTGGCAAGAATGAAAGGTAGTTGTCCAAAACTCGTTCTTTTCCAATAGAATAACCATGGAAAAGGCAGGAGAGTGGTAAAGTACTGTTTTCTCTAAGTCTGAATGCTGCCCACACTGTGCCTGTGTGCTGCAGCTTGCATCTTCGCCTTTGGGAAGCTGCCGCTCGCCGATTCTCCCGGAGGCGAAGAAGCGGCTTCTTCGCACACAGAGCATTGTGGCGAGCGCAGGGAGCTCCTGAGAGCGGTTTGTGCCGAAAGAAGCCCGGGACCGGCACTTAGCTTCGGAGAGCTGCGTATCTGCGTCTTCTGCGTGTCTTGCCGCTCTACACTCAGCCAAAAGCTTTTCCA
Source organism: Molothrus aeneus (assembly GCF_037042795.1). Classification (NCBI taxonomy): domain Eukaryota; kingdom Metazoa; phylum Chordata; class Aves; order Passeriformes; family Icteridae; genus Molothrus; species Molothrus aeneus. Next base: position 48,122 of record NW_027099001.1, read on the forward strand.
CCATATCTTGCAAGGAGAAACTCTGCCAGGAAAGAAAACATCCAAAATCTTGTTCTAAAGCTTGCACGGGGGTCTGCAAAGAGTTTGGCAAGAATGAAAGGTAGTTGTCCAAAACTCGTTCTTTTCCAATAGAATAACCATGGAAAAGGCAGGAGAGTGGTAAAGTACTGTTTTCTCTAAGTCTGAATGCTGCCCACACTGTGCCTGTGTGCCGCAGGTTGCATCTTCGCCTTTGGGAAGCTGCCGCTCGCCGATTCTCCCGGAGGCGAAGAAGCGGCTTCTTCGCACACAGAGCATTGTGGCGAGCGCAGGGAGCTCCTGAGAGCGGTTTGTGCCGAAAGAAGGCCGGGACCGGCACTTAGCTTCGGAGAGCTGCGTATCTGCGTCTTCTGCGTGTCTTGCCGCTCTACACTCAGCAAAAAGCTTTTCCACCATATCTTGCAAGGAGAAACTCTGCCAGGAAAGAAAACATCCAAAATCTTGTTCTAAAGCTTTCACGGGGGTCTGCAAAGAGTTTGGCAAGAATGAAAGGTAGTTGTCCAAAACTCGTTCTTTTCCAATAGAATAACCATGGAAAAGGCAGGAGAGTGGTAAAGTACTGTTTTCTCTAAGTCTGAATGCTGCCCACACTGTGCCTTTGTGCTGCAGCTTGCATCTTCGCCTTTGGGAAGCTGCCGCTCGCCGATTCTCCCGGAGGCGAAGAAGCGGCTTCTTCGCACACAGAGCATTGTGGCGAGCGCAGGGAGCTGCTGAGAGCGGTTTGTGCCGAAAGAAGGCCGGGACCGGCACTTAGCTTCGGAGAGCTGCGTATCTGCGTCTTCTGCGTGTCTTGCCGCTCTACACTCAGCAAAAAGCTTTTCCACCATATCTTGCAAGGAGAAACTCTGCCAGGAAAGAAAACATCCAAAATCTTGTTCTAAAGCTTGCACGGGGGTCTGCAAAGAGTCTGGAAAGAATGAAAGGTAGTTGTCCAAAACTCGTTCTTTTCCAATAGAATAACCATGGAAAAGGCAGGAGAGTGGTAAAGTACTGTTTTCTCTAAGTCTGAATGCTGCCCACACTGTGCCTGTGTGCTGCAGCTTGCATCTTCGCCTTTGGGAAGCTGCCGCTCGCCGATTCTCCCGGAGGCGAAGAAGCGGCTTCTTCGCACACAGAGCATTGTGGCGAGCGCAGGGAGCTCCTGAGAGCGGTTTGTGCCGAAAGAAGCCCGGGACCGGCACTTAGCTTCGGAGAGCTGCGTATCTGCGTCTTCTGCGTGTCTTGCCGCTCTACACTCAGCCAAAAGCTTTTCCACCATATCTTGCAAGGAGAAACTCTGCCAGGGAAGAAAACATCCAAAATCTTGTTCTAAAGCTTGCACGGGGGTCTGCAAAGAGTTTGGCAAGAATGAAAGGTAGTTGTCCAAAACTCGTTCTTTTCCAATAGAATAACCATGGAAAAGGCAGGAGAGTGGTAAAGTACTGTTTTCTCTAAGTCTGAAGGCTGCCCACACTGTGCCTGTGTGCCGCAGCTTGCATCTTCGCCTTTGGGAAGCTGCCGCTCGCCGATTCTCCCGGAGGCGAAGAAGCGGCTTCTTCGCACACAGAGCATTGTGGCGAGCGCAGGGAGCTCCTGAGAGCGGTTTGTGCCGAAAGAAGCCCGGGACCGGCACTTAGCTTCGGAGAGCTGCGTATCTGCGTCTTCTGCGTGTCTTGCCGCTCTACACTCAGCAAAAAGCTTTTCCACCATATCTTGCAAGGAGAAACTCTGCCAGGAAAGAAAACATCCAAAATCTTGTTCTAAAGCTTGCACGGGGGTCTGCAAAGAGTTTGGCAAGAATGAAAGGTAGTTGTCCAAAACTCGTTCTTTTCCAATAGAATAACCATGGAAAAGGCAGGAGAGTGGTAAAGTACTGTTTTCTCTAAGTCTGAAGGCTGCCCACACTGTGCCTGCGTGCTGCAGCTTGCATCTTCGCCTTTGGGAAGCTGCCGCTCGCCGATTCTCCCGGAGGCGAAGAAGCGGCTTCTTCGCACACAGAGCATTGTGGCGAGCGCAGGGAGCTCCTGAGAGCGGTTTGTGCCGAAAGAAGCCCGGGACCGGCACTTAGCTTCGGAGAGCTGCGTATCTGCGTCTTCTGCGTGTCTTGCCGCTCTACACTCAGCCAAAAGCTTTTCCACCATATCTTGCAAGGAGAAACTCTGCCAGGGAAGAAAACATCCAAAATCTTGTTCTAAAGCTTGCACGGGGGTCTGCAAAGAGTTTGGCAAGAATGAAAGGTAGTTGTCCAAAACTCGTTCTTTTCCAATAGAATAACCATGGAAAAGGCAGGAGAGTGGTAAAGTACTGTTTTCTCTAAGTCTGAAGGCTGCCCACACTGTGCCTGTGTGCCGCAGGTTGCATCTTCGCCTTTGGGAAGCTGCCGCTCGCCGATTCTCCCGGAGGCGAAGAAGCGGCTTCTTCGCACACAGAGCATTGTGGCGAGCGCAGGGAGCTCCTGAGAGCGGTTTGTGCCGAAAGAAGCCCGGGACCGGCACTTAGCTTCGGAGAGCTGCGTATCTGCGTCTTCTGCGTGTCTTGCCGCTCTACACTCAGCCAAAAGCTTTTCCACCATATCTTGCAAGGAGAAACTCTGCCAGGAAAGAAAACATCCAAAATCTTGTTCTAAAGCTTGCACGGGGGTCTGCAAAGAGTTTGGCAAGAATGAAAGGTAGTTGTCCAAAACTCGTTCTTTTCCAATAGAATAACCATGGAAAAGGCAGGAGAGTGGTAAAGTACTGTTTTCTCTAAGTCTGAATGCTGCCCACACTGTGCCTGTGTGCTGCAGCTTGCATCTTCGCCTTTGGGAAGCTGCCGCTCGCCGATTCTCCCGGAGGCGAAGAAGCGGCTTCTTCGCACACAGAGCATTGTGGCGAGCGCAGGGAGCTCCTGAGAGCGGTTTGTGCCGAAAGAAGCCCGGGACCGGCACTTAGCTTCGGAGAGCTGCGTATCTGCGTCTTCTGCGTGTCTTGCCGCTCTACACTCAGCCAAAAGCTTTTCCACCATATCTTGCAAGGAGAAACTCTGCCAGGAAAGAAAACATCCAAAATCTTGTTCTAAAGCTTGCACGGGGGTCTGCAAAGAGTTTGGCAAGAATGAAAGGTAGTTGTCCAAAACTCGTTCTTTTCCAATAGAATAACCATGGAAAAGGCAGGAGAGTGGTAAAGTACTGTTTTCTCTAAGTCTGAATGCTGCCCACACTGTGCCTGTGTGCCGCAGGTTGCATCTTCGCCTTTGGGAAGCTGCCGCTCGCCGATTCTCCCGGAGGCGAAGAAGCGGCTTCTTCGCACACAGAGCATTGTGGCGAGCGCAGGGAGCTCCTGAGAGCGGTTTGTGCCGAAAGAAGCCCGGGACCGGCACTTAGCTTCGGAGAGCTGCGTATCTGCGTCTTCTGCGTGTCTTGCCGCTCTACACTCAGCCAAAAGCTTTTCCACCATATCTTGCAAGGAGAAACTCTGCCAGGAAAGAAAACATCCAAAATCTTGTTCTAAAGCTTGCACGGGGGTCTGCAAAGAGTTTGGCAAGAATGAAAGGTAGTTGTCCAAAACTCGTTCTTTTCCAATAGAATAACCATGGAAAAGGCAGGAGAGTGGTAAAGTACTGTTTTCTCTAAGTCTGAATGCTGCCCACACTGTGCCTGTGTGCCGCAGGTTGCATCTTCGCCTTTGGGAAGCTGCCGCTCGCCGATTCTCCCGGAGGCGAAGAAGCGGCTTCTTCGCACACAGAGCATTGTGGCGAGTGCAGGGAGCTCCTGAGAGCGGTTTGTGCCGAAAGAAGCCCGGGACCGGCACTTAGCTTCGGAGAGCTGCGTATCTGCGTCTTCTGCGTGTCTTGCCGCTCTACACTCAGCAAAAAGCTTTTCCACCATATCTTGCAAGGAGAAACTCTGCCAGGAAAGAAAACATCCAAAATCTTGTTCTAAAGCTTGCACGGGGGTCTGCAAAGAGTTTGGCAAGAATGAAAGGTAGTTGTCCAAAACTCGTTCTTTTCCAATAGAATAACCATGGAAAAGGCAGGAGAGTGGTAAAGTACTGTTTTCTCTAAGTCTGAAGGCTGCCCACACTGTGCCTGCGTGCTGCAGCTTGCATCTTCACCTTTGGGAAGCTGCCGCTCGCCGATTCTCCCGCAGGCGAAGAAGCGGCTTCTTCGCACACAGAGCATTGTGGCGAGCGCAGGGAGCTCCTGAGAGCGGTTTGTGCCGAAAGAAGGCCGGGACCGGCACTTAGCTTCGGAGAGCTGCGTATCTGCGTCTTCTGCGTGTCTTGCCGCTCTACACTCAGCAAAAAGCTTTTCCACCATATCTTGCAAGGAGAAACTCTGCCAGGAAAGAAAACATCCAAAATCTTGTTCTAAAGCTTGCACGGGGGTCTGCAAAGAGTCTGGAAAGAATGAAAGGTAGTTGTCCAAAACTCGTTCTTTTCCAATAGAATAACCATGGAAAAGGCAGGAGAGTGGTAAAGTACTGTTTTCTCTAAGTCTGAAGGCTGCCCACACTGTGCCTGTGTGCTGCAGCTTGCATCTTCGCCTTTGGGAAGCTGCCGCTCGCCGATTCTCCCGGAGGCGAAGAAGCGGCTTCTTCGCACACAGAGCATTGTGGCGAGCGCAGGGAGCTCCTGAGAGCGGTTTGTGCCGAAAGAAGCCCGGGACCGGCACTTAGCTTCGGAGAGCTGCGTATCTGCGTCTTCTGCGTGTCTTGCCGCTCTACACTCAGCCAAAAGCTTTTCCACCATATCTTGCAAGGAGAAACTCTGCCAGGGAAGAAAACATCCAAAATCTTGTTCTAAAGCTTGCACGGGGGTCTGCAAAGAGTTTGGCAAGAATGAAAGGTAGTTGTCCAAAACTCGTTCTTTTCCAATAGAATAACCATGGAAAAGGCAGGAGAGTGGTAAAGTACTGTTTTCTCTAAGTCTGAAGGCTGCCCACACTGTGCCTGTGTGCTGCAGCTTGCATCTTCGCCTTTGGGAAGCTGCCGCTCGCCGATTCTCCCGGAGGCGAAGAAGCGGCTTCTTCGCACACAGAGCATTGTGGCGAGCGCAGGGAGCTCCTGAGAGCGGTTTGTGCCGAAAGAAGCCCGGGACCGGCACTTAGCTTCGGAGAGCTGCGTATCTGCGTCTTCTGCGTGTCTTGCCGCTCTACACTCAGCCAAAAGCTTTTCCACCATATCTTGCAAGGAGAAACTCTGCCAGGAAAGAAAACATCCAAAATCTTGTTCTAAAGCTTGCACGGGGGTCTGCAAAGAGTTTGGCAAGAATGAAAGGTAGTTGTCCAAAACTCGTTCTTTTCCAATAGAATAACCATGGAAAAGGCAGGAGAGTGGTAAAGTACTGTTTTCTCTAAGTCTGAATGCTGCCCACACTGTGCCTGCGTGCTGCAGCTTGCATCTTCGCCTTTGATAAGCTGCCGCTCGCCGATTCTCCCGGAGGCGAAGAAGCGGCTTCTTCGCACACAGAGCATTGTGGCGAGCGCAGGGAGCTCCTGAGAGCGGTTTGTGCCGAAAGAAGCCCGGGACCGGCACTTAGCTTCGGAGAGCTGCGTATCTGCGTCTTCTGCGTGTCTTGCCGCTCTACACTCAGCCAAAAGCTTTTCCACCATATCTTGCAAGGAGAAACTCTGCCAGGAAAGAAAACATCCAAAATCTTGTTCTAAAGCTTGCACGGGGGTCTGCAAAGAGTTTGGCAAGAATGAAAGGTAGTTGTCCAAAACTCGTTCTTTTCCAATAGAATAACCATGGAAAAGGCAGGAGAGTGGTAAAGTACTGTTTTCTCTAAGTCTGAATGCTGCCCACACTGTGCCTGTGTGCCGCAGGTTGCATCTTCGCCTTTGGGAAGCTGCCGCTCGCCGATTCTCCCGGAGGCGAAGAAGCGGCTTCTTCGCACACAGAGCATTGTGGCGAGCGCAGGGAGCTCCTGAGAGCGGTTTGTGCCGAAAGAAGCCCGGGACCGGCACTTAGCTTCGGAGAGCTGCGTATCTGCGTCTTCTGCGTGTCTTGCCGCTCTACACTCAGCAAAAAGCTTTTCCACCATATCTTGCAAGGAGAAACTCTGCCAGGAAAGAAAACATCCAAAATCTTGTTCTAAAGCTTGCACGGGGGTCTGCAAAGAGTTTGGCAAGAATGAAAGGTAGTTGTCCAAAACTCGTTCTTTTCCAATGGAATAACCATGGAAAAGGCAGGAGAGTGGTAAAGTACTGTTTTCTCTAAGTCTGAAGGCTGCCCACACTGTGCCTGTGTGCCGCAGGTTGCATCTTCGCCTTTGGGAAGCTGCCGCTCGCCGATTCTCCCGCAGGCGAAGAAGCGGCTTCTTCGCACACAGAGCATTGTGGCGAGCGCAGGGAGCTCCTGAGAGCGGTTTGTGCCGAAAGAAGCCCGGGACCGGCACTTAGCTTCGGAGAGCTGCGTATCTGCGTCTTCTGCGTGTCTTGCCGCTCTACACTCAGCCAAAAGCTTTTCCACCATATCTTGCAAGGAGAAACTCTGCCAGGAAAGAAAACATCCAAAATCTTGTTCTAAAGCTTGCACGGGGGTCTGCAAAGAGTTTGGCAAGAATGAAAGGTAGTTGTCCAAAACTCGTTCTTTTCCAATAGAATAACCATGGAAAAGGCAGGAGAGTGGTAAAGTACTGTTTTCTCTAAGTCTGAAGGCTGCCCACACTGTGCCTGCGTGCTGCAGCTTGCATCTTCGCCTTTGGGAAGCTGCCGCTCGCCGATTCTCCCGGAGGCGAAGAAGCGGCTTCTTCGCACACAGAGCATTGTGGCGAGCGCAGGGAGCTCCTGAGAGCGGTTTGTGCCGAAAGAAGCCCGGGACCGGCACTTAGCTTCGGAGAGCTGCGTATCTGCGTCTTCTGCGTGTCTTGCCGCTCTACACTCAGCCAAAAGCTTTTCCAGCATATCTTGCAAGGAGAAACTCTGCCAGGAAAGAAAACATCCAAAATCTTGTTCTTAAGCTTGCACGGGGGTCTGCAAAGAGTTTGGCAAGAATGAAAGGTAGTTGTCCAAAACTCGTTCTTTTCCAATAGAATAACCATGGAAAAGGCAGGAGAGTGGTAAAGTACTGTTTTCTCTAAGTCTGAAGGCTGCCCACACTGTGCCTGCGTGCTGCAGCTTGCATCTTCGCCTTTGGGAAGCTGCCGCTCGCCGATTCTCCCGGAGGCGAAGAAGCGGCTTCTTCGCACACAGAGCATTGTGGCGAGCGCAGGGAGCTCCTGAGAGCGGTTTGTGCCGAAAGAAGCCCGGGACCGGCACTTAGCTTCGGAGAGCTGCGTATCTGCGTCTTCTGCGTGTCTTGCCGCTCTACACTCAGCAAAAAGCTTTTCCAGCATATCTTGCAAGGAGAAACTCTGCCAGGAAAGAAAACATGCAAAATCTTGTTCTAAAGCTTGCACGGGGGTCTGCAAAGAGTTTGGCAAGAATGAAAGGTAGTTGTCCAAAACTCGTTCTTTTCCAATAGAATAACCATGGAAAAGGCAGGAGAGTGGTAAAGTACTGTTTTCTCTAAGTCTGAAGGCTGCCCACACTGTGCCTGTGTGCTGCAGCTTGCATCTTCGCCTTTGGGAAGCTGCCGCTCGCCGATTCTCCCGGAGGCGAAGAAGCGGCTTCTTCGCACACAGAGCATTGTGGCGAGCGCAGGGAGCTCCTGAGAGCGGTTTGTGCCGAAAGGAGCCCGGGACCGGCACTTAGCTTCGGAGAGCTGCGTATCTGCGTCTTCTGCGTGTCTTGCCGCTCTACACTCAGCCAAAAGCTTTTCCACCATATCTTGCAAGGAGAAACTCTGCCAGGAAAGAAAACATCCAAAATCTTGTTCTAAAGCTTGCACGGGGGTCTGCAAAGAGTTTGGCAAGAATGAAAGGTAGTTGTCCAAAACTCGTTCTTTTCCAATAGAATAACCATGGAAAAGGCAGGAGAGTGGTAAAGTACTGTTTTCTCTAAGTCTGAAGGCTGCCCACACTGTGCCTGCGTGCTGCAGCTTGCATCTTCGCCTTTGGGAAGCTGCCGCTCGCCGATTCTCCCGCAGGCGAAGAAGCGGCTTCTTCGCACACAGAGCATTGTGGCGAGCGCAGGGAGCTCCTGAGAGCGGTTTGTGCCGAAAGAAGCCCGGGACCGGCACTTAGCTTCGGAGAGCTGCGTATCTGCGTCTTCTGCGTGTCTTGCCGCTCTACACTCAGCCAAAAGCTTTTCCACCATATCTTGCAAGGAGAAACTCTGCCAGGAAAGAAAACATCCAAAATCTTGTTCTAAAGCTTGCACGGGGGTCTGCAAAGAGTTTGGCAAGAATGAAAGGTAGTTGTCCAAAACTCGTTCTTTTCCAATAGAATAACCATGGAAAAGGCAGGAGAGTGGTAAAGTACTGTTTTCTCTAAGTCTGAAGGCTGCCCACACTGTGCCTGTGTGCTGCAGCTTGCATCTTCGCCTTTGGGAAGCTGCCGCTCGCCGATTCTCCCGGAGGCGAAGAAGCGGCTTCTTCGCACACAGAGCATTGTGGCGAGCGCAGGGAGCTCCTGAGAGCGGTTTGTGCCGAAAGAAGCCCGGGACCGGCACTTAGCTTCGGAGAGCTGCGTATCTGCGTCTTCTGCGTGTCTTGCCGCTCTACACTCAGCCAAAAGCTTTTCCAGCATATCTTGCAAGGAGAAACTCTGCCAGGAAAGAAAACATCCAAAATCTTGTTCTAAAGCTTGCACGGGGGTCTGCAAAGAGTTTGGCAAGAATGAAAGGTAGTTGTCCAAAACTCGTTCTTTTCCAATAGAATAACCATGGAAAAGGCAGGAGAGTGGTAAAGTACTGTTTTCTCTAAGTCTGAAGGCTGCCCACACTGTGCCTGCGTGCTGCAGCTTGCATCTTCGCCTTTGGGAAGCTGCCGCTCGCCGATTCTCCCGGAGGCGAAGAAGCGGCTTCTTCGCACACAGAGCATTGTGGCGAGCGCAGGGAGCTCCTGAGAGCGGTTTGTGCCGAAAGAAGCCCGGGACCGGCACTTAGCTTCGGAGAGCTGCGTATCTGCGTCTTCTGCGTGTCTTGCCGCTCTACACTCAGCCAAAAGCTTTTCCACCATATCTTGCAAGGAGAAACTCTGCCAGGAAAGAAAACATCCAAAATCTTGTTCTAAAGCTTGCACGGGGGTCTGCAAAGAGTTTGGCAAGAATGAAAGGTAGTTGTCCAAAACTCGTTCTTTTCCAATAGAATAACCATGGAAAAGGCAGGAGAGTGGTAAAGTACTGTTTTCTCTAAGTCTGAAGGCTGCCCACACTGTGCCTGCGTGCTGCAGCTTGCATCTTCGCCTTTGGGAAGCTGCCGCTCGCCGATTCTCCCGCAGGCGAAGAAGCGGCTTCTTCGCACACAGAGCATTGTGGCGAGCGCAGGGAGCTCCTGAGAGCGGTTTGTGCCGAAAGAAGCCCGGGACCGGCACTTAGCTTCGGAGAGCTGCGTATCTGCGTCTTCTGCGTGTCTTGCCGCTCTACACTCAGCCAAAAGCTTTTCCACCATATCTTGCAAGGAGAAACTCTGCCAGGAAAGAAAACATCCAAAATCTTGTTCTAAAGCTTGCACGGGGGTCTGCAAAGAGTTTGGCAAGAATGAAAGGTAGTTGTCCAAAACTCGTTCTTTTCCAATAGAATAACCATGGAAAAGGCAGGAGAGTGGTAAAGTACTGTTTTCTCTAAGTCTGAAGGCTGCCCACACTGTGCCTGCGTGCTGCAGCTTGCATCTTCGCCTTTGGGAAGCTGCCGCTCGCCGATTCTCCCGCAGGCGAAGAAGCGGCTTCTTCGCACACAGAGCATTGTGGCGAGCGCAGGGAGCTCCTGAGAGCGGTTTGTGCCGAAAGGAGCCCGGGACCGGCACTTAGCTTCGGAGAGCTGCGTATCTGCGTCTTCTGCGTGTCTTGCCGCTCTACACTCAGCCAAAAGCTTTTCCACCATATCTTGCAAGGAGAAACTCTGCCAGGAAAGAAAACATCCAAAATCTTGTTCTAAAGCTTGCACGGGGGTCTGCAAAGAGTTTGGCAAGAATGAAAGGTAGTTGTCCAAAACTCGTTCTTTTCCAATAGAATAACCATGGAAAAGGCAGGAGAGTGGTAAAGTACTGTTTTCTCTAAGTCTGAAGGCTGCCCACACTGTGCCTGCGTGCTGCAGCTTGCATCTTCGCCTTTGGGAAGCTGCCGCTCGCCGATTCTCCCGCAGGCGAAGAAGCGGCTTCTTCGCACACAGAGCATTGTGGCGAGCGCAGGGAGCTCCTGAGAGCGGTTTGTGCCGAAAGAAGCCCGGGACCGGCACTTAGCTTCGGAGAGCTGCGTATCTGCGTCTTCTGCGTGTCTTGCCGCTCTACACTCAGCCAAAAGCTTTTCCACCATATCTTGCAAGGAGAAACTCTGCCAGGAAAGAAAACATCCAAAATCTTGTTCTAAAGCTTGCACGGGGGTCTGCAAAGAGTTTGGCAAGAATGAAAGGTAGTTGTCCAAAACTCGTTCTTTTCCAATAGAATAACCATGGAAAAGGCAGGAGAGTGGTAAAGTACTGTTTTCTCTAAGTCTGAAGGCTGCCCACACTGTGCCTGTGTGCTGCAGCTTGCATCTTCGCTTTGGGAAGCTGCCGCTCGCCGATTCTCCCGGAGGCGAAGAAGCGGCTTCTTCGCACACAGAGCATTGTGGCGAGCGCAGGGAGCTCCTGAGAGCGGTTTGTGCCGAAAGAAGCCCGGGACCGGCACTTAGCTTCGGAGAGCTGCGTATCTGCGTCTTCTGCGTGTCTTGCCGCTCTACACTCAGCCAAAAGCTTTTCCACCATATCTTGCAAGGAGAAACTCTGCCAGGAAAGAAAACATCCAAAATCTTGTTCTAAAGCTTGCACGGGGGTCTGCAAAGAGTTTGGCAAGAATGAAAGGTAGTTGTCCAAAACTCGTTCTTTTCCAATAGAATAACCATGGAAAAGGCAGGAGAGTGGTAAAGTACTGTTTTCTCTAAGTCTGAAGGCTGCCCACACTGTGCCTGCGTGCTGCAGCTTGCATCTTCGCCTTTGGGAAGCTGCCGCTCGCCGATTCTCCCGGAGGCGAAGAAGCGGCTTCTTCGCACACAGAGCATTGTGGCGAGCGCAGGGAGCTCCTGAGAGCGGTTTGTGCCGAAAGAAGCCCGGGACCGGCACTTAGCTTCGGAGAGCTGCGTATCTGCGTCTTCTGCGTGTCTTGCCGCTCTACACTCAGCCAAAAGCTTTTCCAGCATATCTTGCAAGGAGAAACTCTGCCAGGAAAGAAAACATCCAAAATCTTGTTCTAAAGCTTGCACGGGGGTCTGCAAAGAGTTTGGCAAGAATGAAAGGTAGTTGTCCAAAACTCGTTCTTTTCCAATAGAATAACCATGGAAAAGGCAGGAGAGTGGTAAAGTACTGTTTTCTCTAAGTCTGAAGGCTGCCCACACTGTGCCTGCGTGCTGCAGCTTGCATCTTCGCCTTTGGGAAGCTGCCGCTCGCCGATTCTCCCGCAGGCGAAGAAGCGGCTTCTTCGCACACAGAGCATTGTGGCGAGCGCAGGGAGCTCCTGAGAGCGGTTTGTGCCGAAAGAAGCCCGGGACCGGCACTTAGCTTCGGAGAGCTGCGTATCTGCGTCTTCTGCGTGTCTTGCCGCTCTACACTCAGCCAAAAGCTTTTCCACCATATCTTGCAAGGAGAAACTCTGCCAGGAAAGAAAACATCCAAAATCTTGTTCTAAAGCTTGCACGGGGGTCTGCAAAGAGTTTGGCAAGAAAGAAAGGTAGTTGCCCAAAACTCGTTCTTTTCCAATAGAATAACCATGGATAAGGCAGGAGAGTGGTAAAGTACTGTTTTCTCTAAGTCTGAAGGCTGCCCACACTGTGCCTGTGTGCTGCAGCTTGCATCTTCGCCTTTGGGAAGCTGCCGCTCGCCGATTCTCCCGGAGGCGAAGAAGCGGCTTCTTCGCACACAGAGCAATGTGGCGAGCGCAGGGAGCTCCTGAGAGCGGTTTGTGCCGAAAGGAGCCCGGGACCGGCACTTAGCTTCGGAGAGCTGCGTATCTGCGTCTTCTGCGTGTCTTGCCGCTCTACACTCAGCCAAAAGCTTTTCCACCATATCTTGCAAGGAGAAACTCTGCCAGGAAAGAAAACATCCAAAATCTTGTTCTAAAGCTTGCACGGGGGTCTGCAAAGAGTTTGGCAAGAATGAAAGGTAGTTGTCCAAAACTCGTTCTTTTCCAATAGAATAACCATGGAAAAGGCAGGAGAGTGGTAAAGTACTGTTTTCTCTAAGTCTGAAGGCTGCCCACACTGTGCCTGCGTGCTGCAGCTTGCATCTTCGCCTTTGGGAAGCTGCCGCTCGCCGATTCTCCCGCAGGCGAAGAAGCGGCTTCTTCGCACACAGAGCATTGTGGCGAGCGCAGGGAGCTCCTGAGAGCGGTTTGTGCCGAAAGAAGCCCGGGACCGGCACTTAGCTTCGGAGAGCTGCGTATCTGCGTCTTCTGCGTGTCTTGCCGCTCTACACTCAGCCAAAAGCTTTTCCACCATATCTTGCAAGGAGAAACTCTGCCAGGAAAGAAAACATCCAAAATCTTGTTCTAAAGCTTGCACGGGGGTCTGCAAAGAGTTTGGCAAGAATGAAAGGTAGTTGTCCAAAACTCGTTCTTTTCCAATAGAATAACCATGGAAAAGGCAGGAGAGTGGTAAAGTACTGTTTTCTCTAAGTCTGAAGGCTGCCCACACTGTGCCTGTGTGCTGCAGCTTGCATCTTCGCCTTTGGGAAGCTGCCGCTCGCCGATTCTCCCGGAGGCGAAGAAGCGGCTTCTTCGCACACAGAGCATTGTGGCGAGCGCAGGGAGCTCCTGAGAGCGGTTTGTGCCGAAAGAAGCCCGGGACCGGCACTTAGCTTCGGAGAGCTGCGTATCTGCGTCTTCTGCGTGTCTTGCCGCTCTACACTCAGCCAAAAGCTTTTCCAGCATATCTTGCAAGGAGAAACTCTGCCAGGAAAGAAAACATCCAAAATCTTGTTCTAAAGCTTGCACGGGGGTCTGCAAAGAGTTTGGCAAGAATGAAAGGTAGTTGTCCAAAACTCGTTCTTTTCCAATAGAATAACCATGGAAAAGGCAGGAGAGTGGTAAAGTACTGTTTTCTCTAAGTCTGAAGGCTGCCCACACTGTGCCTGCGTGCTGCAGCTTGCATCTTCGCCTTTGGGAAGCTGCCGCTCGCCGATTCTCCCGGAGGCGAAGAAGCGGCTTCTTCGCACACAGAGCATTGTGGCGAGCGCAGGGAGCTCCTGAGAGCGGTTTGTGCCGAAAGAAGCCCGGGACCGGCACTTAGCTTCGGAGAGCTGCGTATCTGCGTCTTCTGCGTGTCTTGCCGCTCTACACTCAGCCAAAAGCTTTTCCACCATATCTTGCAAGGAGAAACTCTGCCAGGAAAGAAAACATCCAAAATCTTGTTCTAAAGCTTGCACGGGGGTCTGCAAAGAGTTTGGCAAGAATGAAAGGTAGTTGTCCAAAACTCGTTCTTTTCCAATAGAATAACCATGGAAAAGGCAGGAGAGTGGTAAAGTACTGTTTTCTCTAAGTCTGAAGGCTGCCCACACTGTGCCTGCGTGCTGCAGCTTGCATCTTCGCCTTTGGGAAGCTGCCGCTCGCCGATTCTCCCGGAGGCGAAGAAGCGGCTTCTTCGCACACAGAGCATTGTGGCGAGCGCAGGGAGCTCCTGAGAGCGGTTTGTGCCGAAAGAAGCCCGGGACCGGCACTTAGCTTCGGAGAGCTGCGTATCTGCGTCTTCTGCGTGTCTTGCCGCTCTACACTCAGCCAAAAGCTTTTCCACCATATCTTGCAAGGAGAAACTCTGCCAGGAAAGAAAACATCCAAAATCTTGTTCTAAAGCTTGCACGGGGGTCTGCAAAGAGTTTGGCAAGAATGAAAGGTAGTTGCCCAAAACTCGTTCTTTTCCAATAGAATAACCATGGAAAAGGCAGGAGAGTGGTAAAGTACTGTTTTCTCTAAGTCTGAAGGCTGCCCACACTGTGCCTGTGTGCTGCAGCTTGCATCTTCGCCTTTGGGAAGCTGCCGCTCGCCGATTCTCCCGGAGGCGAAGAAGCGGCTTCTTCGCACACAGAGCATTGTGGCGAGCGCAGGGAGCTCCTGAGAGCGGTTTGTGCCAAAAGAAGCCCGGGACCGGCACTTAGCTTCGGAGAGCTGCGTATCTGCGTCTTCTGCGTGTCTTGCCGCTCTACACTCAGCCAAAAGCTTTTCCACCATATCTTGCAAGGAGAAACTCTGCCAGGGAAGAAAACATCCAAAATCTTGTTCTAAAGCTTGCACGGGGGTCTGCAAAGAGTTTGGCAAGAATGAAAGGTAGTTGTCCAAAACTCGTTCTTTTCCAATAGAATAACCATGGAAAAGGCAGGAGAGTGGTAAAGTACTGTTTTCTCTAAGTCTGAAGGCTGCCCACACTGTGCCTGCGTGCTGCAGCTTGCATCTTCGCCTTTGGGAAGCTGCCGCTCGCCGATTCTCCCGCAGGCGAAGAAGCGGCTTCTTCGCACACAGAGCATTGTGGCGAGCGCAGGGAGCTCCTGAGAGCGGTTTGTGCCGAAAGAAGCCCGGGACCGGCACTTAGCTTCGGAGAGCTGCGTATCTGCGTCTTCTGCGTGTCTTGCCGCTCTACACTCAGCAAAAAGCTTTTCCACCATATCTTGCAAGGAGAAACTCTGCCAGGAAAGAAAACATGCAAAATCTTGTTCTAAAGCTTGCACGGGGGTCTGCAAAGAGTCTGGCAAGAATGAAAGGTAGTTGTCCAAAACTCGTTCTTTTCCAATAGAATAGCCATGGAAAAGGCAGGAGAGTGGTAAAGTACTGTTTTCTCTAAGTCTGAAGGCTGCCCACACTGTGCCTGTGTGCTGCAGCTTGCATCTTCGCCTTTGGGAAGCTGCCGCTCGCCGATTCTCCCGGAGGCGAAGAAGCGGCTTCTTCGCACACAGAGCATTGTGGCGAGCGCAGGGAGCTCCTGAGAGCGGTTTGTGCCGAAAGAAGCCCGGGACCGGCACTTAGCTTCGGAGAGCTGCATATCTGCGTCTTCTGCGTGTCTTGCCGCTCTACACTCAGCCAAAAGCTTTTCCACCATATCTTGCAAGGAGAAACTCTGCCAGGAAAGAAAACATCCAAAATCTTGTTCTAAAGCTTGCACGGAGGTCTGCAAAGAGTTTGGCAAGAATGAAAGGTAGTTGTCCAAAACTCGTTCTTTTCCAATAGAATAACCATGGAAAAGGCAGGAGAGTGGTAAAGTACTGTTTTCTCTAAGTCTGAAGGCTGCCCACACTGTGCCTGCGTGCTGCAGCTTGCATCTTCGCCTTTGGGAAGCTGCCGCTCGCCGATTCTCCCGGAGGCGAAGAAGCGGCTTCTTCGCACACAGAGCATTGTGGCGAGCGCAGGGAGCTGCTGAGAGCGGTTTGTGCCGAAAGAAGCCCGGGACCGGCACTTAGCTTCGGAGAGCTGCGTATCTGCGTCTTCTGCGTGTCTTGCCGCTCTACACTCAGCCAAAAGCTTTTCCACCATATCTTGCAAGGAGAAACTCTGCCAGGAAAGAAAACATCCAAAATCTTGTTCTAAAGCTTGCACGGGGGTCTGCAAAGAGTTTGGCAAGAATGAAAGGTAGTTGTCCAAAACTCGTTCTTTTCCAATAGAATAACCATGGAAAAGGCAGGAGAGTGGTAAAGTACTGTTTTCTCTTAAGTCTGAAGGCTGCCCACACTGTGCCTGCGTGCTGCAGCTTGCATCTTCGCCTTTGGGAAGCTGCCGCTCGCCGATTCTCCCGGAGGCGAAGAAGCGGCTTCTTCGCACACAGAGCATTGTGGCGAGCGCAGGGAGCTCCTGAGAGCGGTTTGTGCCGAAAGAAGCCCGGGACCGGCACTTAGCTTCGGAGAGCTGCGTATCTGCGTCTTCTGCGTGTCTTGCCGCTCTACACTCAGCCAAAAGCTTTTCCACCATATCTTGCAAGGAGAAACTCTGCCAGGAAAGAAAACAACCAAAATCTTGTTCTAAAGCTTGCACGGGGGTCTGCAAAGAGTTTGGCAAGAATGAAAGGTAGTTGTCCAAAACTCGTTCTTTTCCAATAGAATAACCATGGAAAAGGCAGGAGAGTGGTAAAGTACTGTTTTCTCTAAGTCTGAAGGCTGCCCACACTGTGCCTGCGTGCTGCAGCTTGCATCTTCGCCTTTGGGAAGCTGCCGCTCGCCGATTCTCCCGGAGGCGAAGAAGCGGCTTCTTCGCACACAGAGCATTGCGGCGAGCGCAGGGAGCTCCTGAGAGCGGTTTGTGCCGAAAGAAGCCCGGGACCGGCACTTAGCTTCGGAGAGCTGCGTATCTGCGTCTTCTGCGTGTCTTGCCGCTCTACACTCAGCCAAAAGCTTTTCCACCATATCTTGCAAGGAGAAACTCTGCCAGGAAAGAAAACATCCAAAATCTTGTTCTAAAGCTTGCACGGGGGTCTGCAAAGAGTTTGGCAAGAATGAAAGGTAGTTGCCCAAAACTCGTTCTTTTCCAATAGAATAACCATGGAAAAGGCAGGAGAGTGGTAAAGTACTGTTTTCTCTAAGTCTGAAGGCTGCCCACACTGTGCCTGCGTGCTGCAGCTTGCATCTTCGCCTTTGGGAAGCTGCCGCTCGCCGATTCTCCCGGAGGCGAAGAAGCGGCTTCTTCGCACACAGAGCATTGTGGCGAGCGCAGGGAGCTCCTGAGAGCGGTTTGTGCCGAAAGAAGCCCGGGACCGGCACTTAGCTTCGGAGAGCTGCGTATCTGCGTCTTCTGCGTGTCTTGCCGCTCTACACTCAGCCAAAAGCTTTTCCAGCATATCTTGCAAGGAGAAACTCTGCCAGGAAAGAAAACATCCAAAATCTTGTTCTTAAGCTTGCACGGGGGTCTGCAAAGAGTTTGGCAAGAATGAAAGGTAGTTGTCCAAAACTCGTTCTTTTCCAATAGAATAACCATGGATAAGGCAGGAGAGTGGTAAAGTACTGTTTTCTCTAAGTCTGAAGGCTGCCCACACTGTGCCTGTGTGCTGCAGCTTGCATCTTCGCCTTTGGGAAGCTGCCGCTCGCCGATTCTCCCGGAGGCGAAGAAGCGGCTTCTTCGCACACAGAGCATTGTGGCGAGCGCAGGGAGCTCCTGAGAGCGGTTTGTGCCGAAAGAAGCCCGGGACCGGCACTTAGCTTCGGAGAGCTGCGTATCTGCGTCTTCTGTGTGTCTTGCCGCTCTACACTCAGCCAAAAGCTTTTCCAGCATATCTTGCAAGGAGAAACTCTGCCAGGAAAGAAAACATCCAAAATCTTGTTCTAAAGCTTGCACGGGGGTCTGCAAAGAGTTTGGCAAGAATGAAAGGTAGTTGTCCAAAACTCGTTCTTTTCCAATAGAATAACCATGGAAAAGGCAGGAGAGTGGTAAAGTACTGTTTTCTCTAAGTCTGAATGCTGCCCACACTGTGCCTGTGTGCTGCAGCTTGCATCTTCGCCTTTGATAAGCTGCCGCTCGCCGATTCTCCCGGAGGCGAAGAAGCGGCTTCTTCGCACACAGAGCATTGTGGCGAGCGCAGGGAGCTCCTGAGAGCGGTTTGTGCCGAAAGAAGCCCGGGACCGGCACTTAGCTTCGGAGAGCTGCGTATCTGCGTCTTCTGCGTGTCTTGCCGCTCTACACTCAGCAAAAAGCTTTTCCACCATATCTTGCAAGGAGAAACTCTGCCAGGGAAGAAAACATCCAAAATCTTGTTCTAAAGCTTGCACGGGGGTCTGCAAAGAGTTTGGCAAGAATGAAAGGTAGTTGTCCAAAACTCGTTCTTTTCCAATAGAATAACCATGGAAAAGGCAGGAGAGTGGTAAAGTACTGTTTTCTCTTAAGTCTGAAGGCTGCCCACACTGTGCCTGCGTGCTGCAGCTTGCATCTTCGCCTTTGGGAAGCTGCCGCTCGCCGATTCTCCCGGAGGCGAAGAAGCGGCTTCTTCGCACACAGAGCATTGTGGCGAGCGCAGGGAGCTCCTGAGAGCGGTTTGTGCCGAAAGAAGCCCGGGACCGGCACTTAGCTTCGGAGAGCTGCGTATCTGCGTCTTCTGCGTGTCTTGCCGCTCTACACTCAGCCAAAAGCTTTTCCACCATATCTTGCAAGGAGAAACTCTGCCAGGAAAGAAAACAACCAAAATCTTGTTCTAAAGCTTGCACGGGGGTCTGCAAAGAGTTTGGCAAGAATGAAAGGTAGTTGTCCAAAACTCGTTCTTTTCCAATAGAATAACCATGGAAAAGGCAGGAGAGTGGTAAAGTACTGTTTTCTCTAAGTCTGAAGGCTGCCCACACTGTGCCTGCGTGCTGCAGCTTGCATCTTCGCCTTTGGGAAGCTGCCGCTCGCCGATTCTCCCGGAGGCGAAGAAGCGGCTTCTTCGCACACAGAGCATTGCGGCGAGCGCAGGGAGCTCCTGAGAGCGGTTTGTGCCGAAAGAAGCCCGGGACCGGCACTTAGCTTCGGAGAGCTGCGTATCTGCGTCTTCTGCGTGTCTTGCCGCTCTACACTCAGCCAAAAGCTTTTCCACCATATCTTGCAAGGAGAAACTCTGCCAGGAAAGAAAACATGCAAAATCTTGTTCTAAAGCTTGCACGGGGGTCTGCAAAGAGTTTGGCAAGAATGAAAGTTAGTTGTCCAAAACTCGTTCTTTTCCAATAGAATAACCATGGAAAAGGCAGGAGAGTGGTAAAGTACTGTTTTCTCTAAGTCTGAAGGCTGCCCACACTGTGCCTGCGTGCTGCAGCTTGCATCTTCGCCTTTGGGAAGCTGCCGCTCGCCGATTCTCCCGGAGGCGAAGAAGCGGCTTCTTCGCACACAGAGCATTGTGGCGAGCGCAGGGAGCTCCTGAGAGCGGTTTGTGCCGAAAGAAGCCCGGGACCGGCACTTAGCTTCGGAGAGCTGCGTATCTGCGTCTTCTGCGTGTCTTGCCGCTCTACACTCAGCCAAAAGCTTTTCCACCATATCTTGCAAGGAGAAACTCTGCCAGGAAAGAAAACATCCAAAATCTTGTTCTTAAGCTTGCACGGGTGTCTGCAAAGAGTTTGGCAAGAATGAAAGGTAGTTGTCCAAAACTCGTTCTTTTCCAATAGAATAACCATGGATAAGGCAGGAGAGTGGTAAAGTACTGTTTTCTCTAAGTCTGAAGGCTGCCCACACTGTGCCTGTGTGCTGCAGCTTGCATCTTCGCCTTTGGGAAGCTGCCGCTCGCCGATTCTCCCGGAGGCGAAGAAGCGGCTTCTTCGCACACAGAGCATTGTGGCGAGCGCAGGGAGCTCCTGAGAGCGGTTTGTGCCGAAAGAAGCCCGGGACCGGCACTTAGCTTCGGAGAGCTGCGTATCTGCGTCTTCTGCGTGTCTTGCCGCTCTACACTCAGCCAAAAGCTTTTCCACCATATCTTGCAAGGAGAAACTCTGCCAGGAAAGAAAACATCCAAAATCTTGTTCTAAAGCTTGCACGGGGGTCTGCAAAGAGTTTGGCAAGAATGAAAGGTAGTTGTCCAAAACTCGTTCTTTTCCAATAGAATAACCATGGAAAAGGCAGGAGAGTGGTAAAGTACTGTTTTCTCTAAGTCTGAATGCTGCCCACACTGTGCCTGTGTGCTGCAGCTTGCATCTTCGCCTTTGATAAGCTGCCGCTCGCCGATTCTCCCGGAGGCGAAGAAGCGGCTTCTTCGCACACAGAGCATTGTGGCGAGCGCAGGGAGCTCCTGAGAGCGGTTTGTGCCGAAAGAAGCCCGGGACCGGCACTTAGCTTCGGAGAGCTGCGTATCTGCGTCTTCTGCGTGTCTTGCCGCTCTACACTCAGCAAAAAGCTTTTCCACCATATCTTGCAAGGAGAAACTCTGCCAGGGAAGAAAACATCCAAAATCTTGTTCTAAAGCTTGCACGGGGGTCTGCAAAGAGTTTGGCAAGAATGAAAGGTAGTTGTCCAAAACTCGTTCTTTTCCAATAGAATAACCATGGAAAAGGCAGGAGAGTGGTAAAGTACTGTTTTCTCTAAGTCTGAATGCTGCCCACACTGTGCCTGTGTGCTGCAGCTTGCATCTTCGCCTTTGATAAGCTGCCGCTCGCCGATTCTCCCGGAGGCGAAGAAGCGGCTTCTTCGCACACAGAGCATTGTGGCGAGCGCAGGGAGCTCCTGAGAGCGGTTTGTGCCGAAAGAAGCCCGGGACCGGCACTTAGCTTCGGAGAGCTGCGTATCTGCGTCTTCTGCGTGTCTTGCCGCTCTACACTCAGCCAAAAGCTTTTCCACCATATCTTGCAAGGAGAAACTCTGCCAGGAAAGAAAACATCCAAAATCTTGTTCTAAAGCTTGCACGGGGGTCTGCAAAGAGTTTGGCAAGAATGAAAGGTAGTTGTCCAAAACTCGTTCTTTTCCAATAGAATAACCATGGAAAAGGCAGGAGAGTGGTAAAGTACTGTTTTCTCTAAGTCTGAAGGCTGCCCACACTGTGCCTGCGTGCTGCAGCTTGCATCTTCGCCTTTGGGAAGCTGCCGCTCGCCGATTCTCCCGGAGGCGAAGAAGCGGCTTCTTCGCACACAGAGCATTGTGGCGAGCGCAGGGAGCTCCTGAGAGCGGTTTGTGCCGAAAGAAGCCCGGGACCGGCACTTAGCTTCGGAGAGCTGCGTATCTGCGTCTTCTGCGTGTCTTGCCACTCTACACTCAGCCAAAAGCTTTTCCACCATATCTTGCAAGGAGAAACTCTGCCAGGAAAGAAAACATCCAAAATCTTGTTCTAAAGCTTGCACGGGGGTCTGCAAAGAGTTTGGCAAGAATGAAAGGTAGTTGTCCAAAACTCGTTCTTTTCCAATAGAATAACCATGGAAAAGGCAGGAGAGTGGTAAAGTACTGTTTTCTCTAAGTCTGAAGGCTGCCCACACTGTGCCTGCGTGCTGCAGCTTGCATCTTCGCCTTTGGGAAGCTGCCGCTCGCCGATTCTCCCGGAGGCGAAGAAGCGGCTTCTTCGCACACAGAGCATTGTGGCGAGCGCAGGGAGCTCCTGAGAGCGGTTTGTGCCGAAAGGAGCCCGGGACCGGCACTTAGCTTCGGAGAGCTGCGTATCTGCGTCTTCTGCGTGTCTTGCCGCTCTACACTCAGCCAAAAGCTTTTCCACCATATCTTGCAAGGAGAAACTCTGCCAGGAAAGAAAACATCCAAAATCTTGTTCTAAAGCTTGCACGGGGGTCTGCAAAGAGTTTGGCAAGAATGAAAGGTAGTTGTCCAAAACTCGTTCTTTTCCAATAGAATAACCATGGAAAAGGCAGGAGAGTGGTAAAGTACTGTTTTCTCTAAGTCTGAAGGCTGCCCACACTGTGCCTGCGTGCTGCAGCTTGCATCTTCGCCTTTGGGAAGCTGCCGCTCGCCGATTCTCCCGGAGGCGAAGAAGCGGCTTCTTCGCACACAGAGCATTGTGGCGAGCGCAGGGAGCTCCTGAGAGCGGTTTGTGCCGAAAGAAGCCCGGGACCGGCACTTAGCTTCGGAGAGCTGCGTATCTGCGTCTTCTGCGTGTCTTGCCGCTCTACACTCAGCCAAAAGCTTTTCCACCATATCTTGCAAGGAGAAACTCTGCCAGGAAAGAAAACATCCAAAATCTTGTTCTAAAGCTTGCACGGGGGTCTGCAAAGAGTTTGGCAAGAATGAAAGGTAGTTGTCCAAAACTCGTTCTTTTCCAATAGAATAACCATGGAAAAGGCAGGAGAGTGGTAAAGTACTGTTTTCTCTAAGTCTGAAGGCTGCCCACACTGTGCCTGCGTGCTGCAGCTTGCATCTTCGCCTTTGGGAAGCTGCCGCTCGCCGATTCTCCCGGAGGCGAAGAAGCGGCTTCTTCGCACACAGAGCATTGTGGCGAGCGCAGGGAGCTCCTGAGAGCGGTTTGTGCCGAAAGAAGCCCGGGACCGGCACTTAGCTTCGGAGAGCTGCGTATCTGCGTCTTCTGCGTGTCTTGCCGCTCTACACTCAGCCAAAAGCTTTTCCAGCATATCTTGCAAGGAGAAACTCTGCCAGGAAAGAAAACATGCAAAATCTTGTTCTAAAGCTTGCACGGGGGTCTGCAAAGAGTTTGGCAAGAATGAAAGGTAGTTGTCCAAAACTCGTTCTTTTCCAATAGAATAACCATGGAAAAGGCAGGAGAGTGGTAAAGTACTGTTTTCTCTAAGTCTGAAGGCTGCCCACACTGTGCCTGCGTGCTGCAGCTTGCATCTTCGCCTTTGGGAAGCTGCCGCTCGCCGATTCTCCCGGAGGCGAAGAAGCGGCTTCTTCGCACACAGAGCATTGTGGCGAGCGCAGGGAGCTCCTGAGAGCGGTTTGTGCCGAAAGAAGCCCGGGACCGGCACTTAGCTTCGGAGAGCTGCGTATCTGCGTCTTCTGCGTGTCTTGCCGCTCTACACTCAGCCAAAAGCTTTTCCACCATATCTTGCAAGGAGAAACTCTGCCAGGAAAGAAAACATCCAAAATCTTGTTCTAAAGCTTGCACGGGGGTCTGCAAAGAGTTTGGCAAGAATGAAAGGTAGTTGTCCAAAACTCGTTCTTTTCCAATAGAATAACCATGGAAAAGGCAGGAGAGTGGTAAAGTACTGTTTTCTCTAAGTCTGAAGGCTGCCCACACTGTGCCTGCGTGCTGCAGCTTGCATCTTCGCCTTTGGGAAGCTGCCGCTCGCCGATTCTCCCGGAGGCGAAGAAGCGGCTTCTTCGCACACAGAGCATTGTGGCGAGCGCAGGGAGCTCCTGAGAGCGGTTTGTGCCGAAAGAAGCCCGGGACCGGCACTTAGCTTCGGAGAGCTGCGTATCTGCGTCTTCTGCGTGTCTTGCCGCTCTACACTCAGCCAAAAGCTTTTCCACCATATCTTGCAAGGAGAAACTCTGCCAGGAAAGAAAACATCCAAAATCTTGTTCTAAAGCTTGCACGGGGGTCTGCAAAGAGTTTGGCAAGAATGAAAGGTAGTTGTCCAAAACTCGTTCTTTTCCAATAGAATAACCATGGAAAAGGCAGGAGAGGGGTAAAGTACTGTTTTCTCTAAGTCTGAAGGCTGCCCACACTGTGCCTGTGTGCTGCAGCTTGCATCTTCGCCTTTGGGAAGCTGCCGCTCGCCGATTCTCCCGGAGGCGAAGAAGCGGCTTCTTCGCACACAGAGCATTGTGGCGAGCGCAGGGAGCTCCTGAGAGCGGTTTGTGCCGAAAGAAGCCCGGGACCGGCACTTAGCTTCGGAGAGCTGCGTATCTGCGTCTTCTGCGTGTCTTGCCGCTCTACACTCAGCCAAAAGCTTTTCCACCATATCTTGCAAGGAGAAACTCTGCCAGGAAAGAAAACATCCAAAATCTTGTTCTAAAGCTTGCACGGGGGTCTGCAAAGAGTTTGGCAAGAATGAAAGGTAGTTGTCCAAAACTCGTTCTTTTCCAATAGAATAACCATGGAAAAGGCAGGAGAGTGGTAAAGTACTGTTTTCTCTAAGTCTGAAGGCTGCCCACACTGTGCCTGCGTGCTGCAGCTTGCATCTTCGCCTTTGGGAAGCTGCCGCTCGCCGATTCTCCCGGAGGCGAAGAAGCGGCTTCTTCGCACACAGAGCATTGTGGCGAGCGCAGGGAGCTCCTGAGAGCGGTTTGTGCCGAAAGAAGCCCGGGACCGGCACTTAGCTTCGGAGAGCTGCGTATCTGCGTCTTCTGCGTGTCTTGCCGCTCTACACTCAGCCAAAAGCTTTTCCACCATATCTTGCAAGGAGAAACTCTGCCAGGAAAGAAAACATCCAAAATCTTGTTCTAAAGCTTGCACGGGGGTCTGCAAAGAGTTTGGCAAGAATAAAGGTAGTTGTCCAAAACTCGTTCTTTTCCAATAGAATAACCATGGAAAAGGCAGGAGAGTGGTAAAGTACTGTTTTCTCTAAGTCTGAAGGCTGCCCACACTGTGCCTGTGTGCTGCAGCTTGCATCTTCGCCTTTGGGAAGCTGCCGCTCGCCGATTCTCCCGGAGGCGAAGAAGCGGCTTCTTCGCACACAGAGCATTGTGGCGAGCGCAGGGAGCTCCTGAGAGCGGTTTGTGCCGAAAGAAGCCCGGGACCGGCACTTAGCTTCGGAGAGCTGCGTATCTGCGTCTTCTGCGTGTCTTGCCGCTCTACACTCAGCCAAAAGCTTTTCCAGCATATCTTGCAAGGAGAAACTCTGCCAGGAAAGAAAACATGCAAAATCTTGTTCTAAAGCTTGCACGGGGGTCTGCAAAGAGTTTGGCAAGAATGAAAGGTAGTTGTCCAAAACTCGTTCTTTTCCAATAGAATAACCATGGAAAAGGCAGGAGAGTGGTAAAGTACTGTTTTCTCTAAGTCTGAAGGCTGCCCACACTGTGCCTGCGTGCTGCAGCTTGCATCTTCGCCTTTGGGAAGCTGCCGCTCGCCGATTCTCCCGGAGGCGAAGAAGCGGCTTCTTCGCACACAGAGCATTGTGGCGAGCGCAGGGAGCTCCTGAGAGCGGTTTGTGCCGAAAGAAGCCCGGGACCGGCACTTAGCTTCGGAGAGCTGCGTATCTGCGTCTTCTGCGTGTCTTGCCGCTCTACACTCAGCCAAAAGCTTTTCCACCATATCTTGCAAGGAGAAACTCTGCCAGGAAAGAAAACATCCAAAATCTTGTTCTAAAGCTTGCACGGGGGTCTGCAAAGAGTTTGGCAAGAATGAAAGGTAGTTGTCCAAAACTCGTTCTTTTCCAATAGAATAACCATGGAAAAGGCAGGAGAGTGGTAAAGTACTGTTTTCTCTTAAGTCTGAAGGCTGCCCACACTGTGCCTGCGTGCTGCAGCTTGCATCTTCGCCTTTGGGAAGCTGCCGCTCGCCGATTCTCCCGGAGGCGAAGAAGCGGCTTCTTCGCACACAGAGCATTGTGGCGAGCGCAGGGAGCTCCTGAGAGCGGTTTGTGCCGAAAGAAGCCCGGGACCGGCACTTAGCTTCGGAGAGCTGCGTATCTGCGTCTTCTGCGTGTCTTGCCGCTCTACACTCAGCCAAAAGCTTTTCCACCATATCTTGCAAGGAGAAACTCTGCCAGGAAAGAAAACAACCAAAATCTTGTTCTAAAGCTTGCACGGGGGTCTGCAAAGAGTTTGGCAAGAATGAAAGGTAGTTGTCCAAAACTCGTTCTTTTCCAATAGAATAACCATGGAAAAGGCAGGAGAGTGGTAAAGTACTGTTTTCTCTAAGTCTGAAGGCTGCCCACACTGTGCCTGCGTGCTGCAGCTTGCATCTTCGCCTTTGGGAAGCTGCCGCTCGCCGATTCTCCCGCAGGCGAAGAAGCGGCTTCTTCGCACACAGAGCATTGCGGCGAGCGCAGGGAGCTCCTGAGAGCGGTTTGTGCCGAAAGAAGCCCGGGACCGGCACTTAGCTTCGGAGAGCTGCGTATCTGCGTCTTCTGCGTGTCTTGCCGCTCTACACTCAGCCAAAAGCTTTTCCACCATATCTTGCAAGGAGAAACTCTGCCAGGAAAGAAAACATGCAAAATCTTGTTCTAAAGCTTGCACGGGGGTCTGCAAAGAGTTTGGCAAGAATGAAAGTTAGTTGTCCAAAACTCGTTCTTTTCCAATAGAATAACCATGGAAAAGGCAGGAGAGTGGTAAAGTACTGTTTTCTCTAAGTCTGAAGGCTGCCCACACTGTGCCTGCGTGCTGAAGCTTGCATCTTCGCCTTTGGGAAGCTGCCGCTCGCCGATTCTCCCGGAGGCGAAGAAGCGGCTTCTTCGCACACAGAGCATTGTGGCGAGCGCAGGGAGCTCCTGAGAGCGGTTTGTGCCGAAAGAAGCCCGGGACCGGCACTTAGCTTCGGAGAGCTGCGTATCTGCGTCTTCTGCGTGTCTTGCCGCTCTACACTCAGCCAAAAGCTTTTCCAGCATATCTTGCAAGGAGAAACTCTGCCAGGAAAGAAAACATCCAAAATCTTGTTCTTAAGCTTGCACGGGGGTCTGCAAAGAGTTTGGCAAGAATGAAAGGTAGTTGTCCAAAACTCGTTCTTTTCCAATAGAATAACCATGGAAAAGGCAGGAGAGTGGTAAAGTACTGTTTTCTCTAAGTCTGAAGGCTGCCCACACTGTGCCTGTGTGCTGCAGCTTGCATCTTCGCCTTTGGGAAGCTGCCGCTCGCCGATTCTCCCGGAGGCGAAGAAGCGGCTTCTTCGCACACAGAGCATTGTGGCGAGCGCAGGGAGCTCCTGAGAGCGGTTTGTGCCGAAAGAAGCCCGGGACCGGCACTTAGCTTCGGAGAGCTGCGTATCTGCGTCTTCTGCGTGTCTTGCCGCTCTACACTCAGCAAAAAGCTTTTCCACCATATCTTGCAAGGAGAAACTCTGCCAGGAAAGAAAACATCCAAAATCTTGTTCTAAAGCTTGCACGGGGGTCTGCAAAGAGTTTGGCAAGAATGAAAGGTAGTTGTCCAAAACTCGTTCTTTTCCAATAGAATAACCATGGATAAGGCAGGAGAGTGGTAAAGTACTGTTTTCTCTAAGTCTGAATGCTGCCCACACTGTGCCTGTGTGCTGCAGCTTGCATCTTCGCCTTTGGGAAGCTGCCGCTCGCCGATTCTCCCGGAGGCGAAGAAGCGGCTTCTTCGCACACAGAGCATTGTGGCGAGCGCAGGGAGCTCCTGAGAGCGGTTTGTGCCGAAAGAAGCCCGGGACCGGCACTTAGCTTCGGAGAGCTGCATATCTGCGTCTTCTGCGTGTCTTGCCGCTCTACACTCAGCCAAAAGCTTTTCCACCATATCTTGCAAGGAGAAACTCTGCCAGGAAAGAAAACATCCAAAATCTTGTTCTAAAGCTTGCACGGAGGTCTGCAAAGAGTTTGGCAAGAATGAAAGGTAGTTGTCCAAAACTCGTTCTTTTCCAATAGAATAACCATGGAAAAGGCAGGAGAGTGGTAAAGTACTGTTTTCTCTAAGTCTGAAGGCTGCCCACACTGTGCCTGCGTGCTGCAGCTTGCATCTTCGCCTTTGGGAAGCTGCCGCTCGCCGATTCTCCCGGAGGCGAAGAAGCGGCTTCTTCGCACACAGAGCATTGTGGCGAGCGCAGGGAGCTCCTGAGAGCGGTTTGTGCCGAAAGAAGCCCGGGACCGGCACTTAGCTTCGGAGAGCTGCGTATCTGCGTCTTCTGCGTGTCTTGCCGCTCTACACTCAGCCAAAAGCTTTTCCACCATATCTTGCAAGGAGAAACTCTGCCAGGAAAGAAAACATCCAAAATCTTGTTCTAAAGCTTGCACGGGGGTCTGCAAAGAGTTTGGCAAGAATGAAAGGTAGTTGTCCAAAACTCGTTCTTTTCCAATAGAATAACCATGGAAAAGGCAGGAGAGTGGTAAAGTACTGTTTTCTCTTAAGTCTGAAGGCTGCCCACACTGTGCCTGTGTGCTGCAGCTTGCATCTTCGCCTTTGGGAAGCTGCCGCTCGCCGATTCTCCCGCAGGCGAAGAAGCGGCTTCTTCGCACACAGAGCATTGTGGCGAGCGCAGGGAGCTCCTGAGAGCGGTTTGTGCCGAAAGAAGCCCGGGACCGGCACTTAGCTTCGGAGAGCTGCGTATCTGCGTCTTCTGCGTGTCTTGCCGCTCTACACTCAGCCAAAAGCTTTTCCACCATATCTTGCAAGGAGAAACTCTGCCAGGAAAGAAAACAACCAAAATCTTGTTCTAAAGCTTGCACGGGGGTCTGCAAAGAGTTTGGCAAGAATGAAAGGTAGTTGTCCAAAACTCGTTCTTTTCCAATAGAATAACCATGGAAAAGGCAGGAGAGTGGTAAAGTACTGTTTTCTCTAAGTCTGAAGGCTGCCCACACTGTGCCTGTGTGCTGCAGCTTGCATCTTCGCCTTTGGGAAGCTGCCGCTCGCCGATTCTCCCGGAGGCGAAGAAGCGGCTTCTTCGCACACAGAGCATTGTGGCGAGGGCAGGGAGCTCCTGAGAGCGGTTTGTGCCGAAAGAAGCCCGGGACCGGCACTTAGCTTCGGAGAGCTGCGTATCTGCGTCTTCTGCGTGTCTTGCCGCTCTACACTCAGCCAAAAGCTTTTCCACCATATCTTGCAAGGAGAAACTCTGCCAGGAAAGAAAACATCCAAAATCTTGTTCTAAAGCTTGCACGGGGGTCTGCAAAGAGTTTGGCAAGAATGAAAGGTAGTTGTCCAAAACTCGTTCTTTTCCAATAGAATAACCATGGAAAAGGCAGGAGAGTGGTAAAGTACTGTTTTCTCTAAGTCTGAAGGCTGCCCACACTGTGCCTGCGTGCTGCAGCTTGCATCTTCGCCTTTGGGAAGCTGCCGCTCGCCGATTCTCCCGGAGGCGAAGAAGCGGCTTCTTCGCACACAGAGCATTGTGGCGAGCGCAGGGAGCTCCTGAGAGCGGTTTGTGCCGAAAGAAGCCCGGGACCGGCACTTAGCTTCGGAGAGCTGCGTATCTGCGTCTTCTGCGTGTCTTGCCGCTCTACACTCAGCAAAAAGCTTTTCCACCATATCTTGCAAGGAGAAACTCTGCCAGGAAAGAAAACATCCAAAATCTTGTTCTAAAGCTTGCACGGGGGTCTGCAAAGAGTTTGGCAAGAATGAAAGGTAGTTGTCCAAAACTCGTTCTTTTCCAATAGAATAACCATGGAAAAGGCAGGAGAGTGGTAAAGTACTGTTTTCTCTAAGTCTGAAGGCTGCCCACACTGTGCCTGCGTGCTGCAGCTTGCATCTTCGCCTTTGGGAAGCTGCCGCTCGCCGATTCTCCCGGAGGCGAAGAAGCGGCTTCTTCGCACACAGAGCATTGTGGCGAGCGCAGGGAGCTCCTGAGAGCGGTTTGTGCCAAAAGAAGCCCGGGACCGGCACTTAGCTTCGGAGAGCTGCGTATCTGCGTCTTCTGCGTGTCTTGCCGCTCTACACTCAGCCAAAAGCTTTTCCACCATATCTTGCAAGGAGAAACTCTGCCAGGAAAGAAAACATGCAAAATCTTGTTCTAAAGCTTGCACGGGGGTCTGCAAAGAGTTTGGCAAGAATGAAAGTTAGTTGTCCAAAACTCGTTCTTTTCCAATAGAATAACCATGGAAAAGGCAGGAGAGTGGTAAAGTACTGTTTTCTCTAAGTCTGAAGGCTGCCCACACTGTGCCTGCGTGCTGCAGCTTGCATCTTCGCCTTTGGGAAGCTGCCGCTCGCCGATTCTCCCGGAGGCGAAGAAGCGGCTTCTTCGCACACAGAGCATTGTGGCGAGCGCAGGGAGCTCCTGAGAGCGGTTTGTGCCGAAAGAAGCCCGGGACCGGCACTTAGCTTCGGAGAGCTGCGTATCTGCGTCTTCTGCGTGTCTTGCCGCTCTACACTCAGCCAAAAGCTTTTCCACCATATCTTGCAAGGAGAAACTCTGCCAGGAAAGAAAACATCCAAAATCTTGTTCTTAAGCTTGCACGGGGGTCTGCAAAGAGTTTGGCAAGAATGAAAGGTAGTTGTCCAAAACTCGTTCTTTTCCAATAGAATAACCATGGAAAAGGCAGGAGAGTGGTAAAGTACTGTTTTCTCTAAGTCTGAAGGCTGCCCACACTGTGCCTGCGTGCTGCAGCTTGCATCTTCGCCTTTGGGAAGCTGCCGCTCGCCGATTCTCCCGCAGGCGAAGAAGCGGCTTCTTCGCACACAGAGCATTGTGGCGAGCGCAGGGAGCTCCTGAGAGCAGTTTGTGCCGAAAGAAGCCCGGGACCGGCACTTAGCTTCGGAGAGCAGCGTATCTGCGTCTTCTGCGTGTCTTGCTGCTCTACACTCAGCCAAAAGCTTTTCACCATATCTTGCAAGGAGAAACTCTGCCAGGAAAGAAAACATCCAAAATCTTGTTCTAAAGCTTGCACGGGGGTCTGCAAAGAGTTTGGCAAGAATGAAAGGTAGTTGTCCAAAACTCGTTCTTTTCCAATAGAATAACCATGGAAAAGGCAGGAGAGTGGTAAAGTACTGTTTTCTCTAAGTCTGAAGGCTGCCCACACTGTGCCTGTGTGCTGCAGCTTGCATCTTCGCCTTTGGGAAGCTGCCGCTCGCCGATTCTCCCGGAGGCGAAGAAGCGGCTTCTTCGCACACAGAGCATTGTGGCGAGCGCAGGGAGCTCCTGAGAGCGGTTTGTGCCGAAAGAAGCCCGGGACCGGCACTTAGCTTCGGAGAGCTGCGTATCTGCGTCTTCTGCGTGTCTTGCCGCTCTACACTCAGCCAAAAGCTTTTCCACCATATCTTGCAAGGAGAAACTCTGCCAGGAAAGAAAACATCCAAAATCTTGTTCTAAAGCTTGCACGGGGGTCTGCAAAGAGTTTGGCAAGAATGAAAGGTAGTTGTCCAAAACTCGTTCTTTTCCAATAGAATAACCATGGAAAAGGCAGGAGAGTGGTAAAGTACTGTTTTCTCTAAGTCTGAAGGCTGCCCACACTGTGCCTGTGTGCTGCAGCTTGCATCTTCGCCTTTGGGAAGCTGCCGCTCGCCGATTCTCCCGGAGGCGAAGAAGCGGCTTCTTCGCACACAGAGCATTGTGGCGAGCGCAGGGAGCTCCTGAGAGCGGTTTGTGCCGAAAGAAGCCCGGGACCGGCACTTAGCTTCGGAGAGCTGCGTATCTGCGTCTTCTGCGTGTCTTGCCGCTCTACACTCAGCCAAAAGCTTTTCCACCATATCTTGCAAGGAGAAACTCTGCCAGGAAAGAAAACATCCAAAATCTTGTTCTAAAGCTTGCACGGGGGTCTGCAAAGAGTTTGGCAAGAATGAAAGGTAGTTGTCCAAAACTCGTTCTTTTCCAATAGAATAACCATGGAAAAGGCAGGAGAGTGGTAAAGTACTGTTTTCTCTAAGTCTGAAGGCTGCCCACACTGTGCCTGTGTGCTGCAGCTTGCATCTTCGCCTTTGGGAAGCTGCCGCTCGCCGATTCTCCCGGAGGCGAAGAAGCGGCTTCTTCGCACACAGAGCATTGTGGCGAGCGCAGGGAGCTCCTGAGAGCGGTTTGTGCCGAAAGAAGCCCGGGACCGGCACTTAGCTTCGGAGAGCTGCGTATCTGCGTCTTCTGCGTGTCTTGCCGCTCTACACTCAGCCAAAAGCTTTTCCACCATATCTTGCAAGGAGAAACTCTGCCAGGAAAGAAAACATCCAAAATCTTGTTCTAAAGCTTGCACGGGGGTCTGCAAAGAGTTTGGCAAGAATGAAAGGTAGTTGTCCAAAACTCGTTCTTTTCCAATAGAATAACCATGGAAAAGGCAGGAGAGTGGTAAAGTACTGTTTTCTCTAAGTCTGAAGGCTGCCCACACTGTGCCTGTGTGCTGCAGCTTGCATCTTCGCCTTTGGGAAGCTGCCGCTCGCCGATTCTCCCGGAGGCGAAGAAGCGGCTTCTTCGCACACAGAGCATTGTGGCGAGCGCAGGGAGCTCCTGAGAGCGGTTTGTGCCGAAAGAAGCCCGGGACCGGCACTTAGCTTCGGAGAGCTGCGTATCTGCGTCTTCTGCGTGTCTTGCCGCTCTACACTCAGCCAAAAGCTTTTCCACCATATCTTGCAAGGAGAAACTCTGCCAGGAAAGAAAACATCCAAAATCTTGTTCTAAAGCTTGCACGGGGGTCTGCAAAGAGTTTGGCAAGAATGAAAGGTAGTTGTCCAAAACTCGTTCTTTTCCAATAGAATAACCATGGAAAAGGCAGGAGAGTGGTAAAGTACTGTTTTCTCTAAGTCTGAAGGCTGCCCACACTGTGCCTGTGTGCTGCAGCTTGCATCTTCGCCTTTGGGAAGCTGCCGCTCGCCGATTCTCCCGGAGGCGAAGAAGCGGCTTCTTCGCACACAGAGCATTGTGGCGAGCGCAGGGAGCTCCTGAGAGCGGTTTGTGCCGAAAGAAGCCCGGGACCGGCACTTAGCTTCGGAGAGCTGCGTATCTGCGTCTTCTGCGTGTCTTGCCGCTCTACACTCAGCCAAAAGCTTTTCCACCATATCTTGCAAGGAGAAACTCTGCCAGGAAAGAAAACATCCAAAATCTTGTTCTTAAGCTTGCACGGGGGTCTGCAAAGAGTTTGGCAAGAATGAAAGGTAGTTGTCCAAAACTCGTTCTTTTCCAATAGAATAACCATGGAAAAGGCAGGAGAGTGGTAAAGTACTGTTTTCTCTAAGTCTGAAGGCTGCCCACACTGTGCCTGCGTGCTGCAGCTTGCATCTTCGCCTTTGGGAAGCTGCCGCTCGCCGATTCTCCCGCAGGCGAAGAAGCGGCTTCTTCGCACACAGAGCATTGTGGCGAGCGCAGGGAGCTCCTGAGAGCAGTTTGTGCCGAAAGAAGCCCGGGACCGGCACTTAGCTTCGGAGAGCAGCGTATCTGCGTCTTCTGCGTGTCTTGCTGCTCTACACTCAGCCAAAAGCTTTTCACCATATCTTGCAAGGAGAAACTCTGCCAGGAAAGAAAACATCCAAAATCTTGTTCTAAAGCTTGCACGGGGGTCTGCAAAGAGTTTGGCAAGAATGAAAGGTAGTTGTCCAAAACTCGTTCTTTTCCAATAGAATAACCATGGAAAAGGCAGGAGAGTGGTAAAGTACTGTTTTCTCTAAGTCTGAAGGCTGCCCACACTGTGCCTGTGTGCTGCAGCTTGCATCTTCGCCTTTGGGAAGCTGCCGCTCGCCGATTCTCCCGGAGGCGAAGAAGCGGCTTCTTCGCACACAGAGCATTGTGGCGAGCGCAGGGAGCTCCTGAGAGCGGTTTGTGCCGAAAGAAGCCCGGGACCGGCACTTAGCTTCGGAGAGCTGCGTATCTGCGTCTTCTGCGTGTCTTGCCGCTCTACACTCAGCCAAAAGCTTTTCCACCATATCTTGCAAGGAGAAACTCTGCCAGGAAAGAAAACATCCAAAATCTTGTTCTAAAGCTTGCACGGGGGTCTGCAAAGAGTTTGGCAAGAATGAAAGGTAGTTGTCCAAAACTCGTTCTTTTCCAATAGAATAACCATGGAAAAGGCAGGAGAGTGGTAAAGTACTGTTTTCTCTAAGTCTGAAGGCTGCCCACACTGTGCCTGTGTGCTGCAGCTTGCATCTTCGCCTTTGGGAAGCTGCCGCTCGCCGATTCTCCCGGAGGCGAAGAAGCGGCTTCTTCGCACACAGAGCATTGTGGCGAGCGCAGGGAGCTCCTGAGAGCGGTTTGTGCCGAAAGAAGCCCGGGACCGGCACTTAGCTTCGGAGAGCTGCGTATCTGCGTCTTCTGCGTGTCTTGCCGCTCTACACTCAGCCAAAAGCTTTTCCACCATATCTTGCAAGGAGAAACTCTGCCAGGAAAGAAAACATCCAAAATCTTGTTCTAAAGCTTGCACGGGGGTCTGCAAAGAGTTTGGCAAGAATGAAAGGTAGTTGTCCAAAACTCGTTCTTTTCCAATAGAATAACCATGGAAAAGGCAGGAGAGTGGTAAAGTACTGTTTTCTCTAAGTCTGAAGGCTGCCCACACTGTGCCTGTGTGCTGCAGCTTGCATCTTCGCCTTTGGGAAGCTGCCGCTCGCCGATTCTCCCGGAGGCGAAGAAGCGGCTTCTTCGCACACAGAGCATTGTGGCGAGCGCAGGGAGCTCCTGAGAGCGGTTTGTGCCGAAAGAAGCCCGGGACCGGCACTTAGCTTCGGAGAGCTGCGTATCTGCGTCTTCTGCGTGTCTTGCCGCTCTACACTCAGCCAAAAGCTTTTCCACCATATCTTGCAAGGAGAAACTCTGCCAGGAAAGAAAACATCCAAAATCTTGTTCTAAAGCTTGCACGGGGGTCTGCAAAGAGTTTGGCAAGAATGAAAGGTAGTTGTCCAAAACTCGTTCTTTTCCAATAGAATAACCATGGAAAAGGCAGGAGAGTGGTAAAGTACTGTTTTCTCTAAGTCTGAAGGCTGCCCACACTGTGCCTGTGTGCTGCAGCTTGCATCTTCGCCTTTGGGAAGCTGCCGCTCGCCGATTCTCCCGGAGGCGAAGAAGCGGCTTCTTCGCACACAGAGCATTGTGGCGAGCGCAGGGAGCTCCTGAGAGCGGTTTGTGCCGAAAGAAGCCCGGGACCGGCACTTAGCTTCGGAGAGCTGCGTATCTGCGTCTTCTGCGTGTCTTGCCGCTCTACACTCAGCCAAAAGCTTTTCCACCATATCTTGCTAGGAGAAACTCTGCCAGGAAAGAAAACATCCAAAATCTTGTTCTAAAGCTTGCACGGGGGTCTGCAAAGAGTTTGGCAAGAATGAAAGGTAGTTGTCCAAAACTCGTTCTTTTCCAATAGAATAGCCATGGAAAAGGCAGGAGAGTGGTAAAGTACTGTTTTCTCTAAGTCTGAAGGCTGCCCACACTGTGCCTGTGTGCTGCAGCTTGCATCTTCGCCTTTGGGAAGCTGCCGCTCGCCGATTCTCCCGCAGGCGAAGAAGCGGCTTCTTCGCACACAGAGCATTGTGGCGAGCGCAGGGAGCTCCTGAGAGCGGTTTGTGCCGAAAGAAGCCCGGGACCGGCACTTAGCTTCGGAGAGCTGCGTATCTGCGTCTTCTGCGTGTCTTGCCGCTCTACACTCAGCAAAAAGCTTTTCCACCATATCTTGCAAGGAGAAACTCTGCCAGGAAAGAAAACATCCAAAATCTTGTTCTAAAGCTTGCACGGGGGTCTGCAAAGAGTTTGGCAAGAATGAAAGGTAGTTGTCCAAAACTCGTTCTTTTCCAATAGAATAACCATGGAAAAGGCAGGAGAGTGGTAAAGTACTGTTTTCTCTAAGTCTGAAGGCTGCCCACACTGTGCCTGTGTGCTGCAGCTTGCATCTTCGCCTTTGGGAAGCTGCCGCTCGCCGATTCTCCCGCAGGCGAAGAAGCGGCTTCTTCGCACACAGAGCATTGTGGCGAGCGCAGGGAGCTCCTGAGAGCGGTTTGTGCCGAAAGAAGCCCGGGACCGGCACTTAGCTTCGGAGAGCTGCGTATCTGCGTCTTCTGCGTGTCTTGCCGCTCTACACTCAGCCAAAAGCTTTTCCACCATATCTTGCAAGGAGAAACTCTGCCAGGAAAGAAAACATCCAAAATCTTGTTCTAAAGCTTGCACGGGGGTCTGCAAAGAGTTTGGCAAGAATGAAAGGTAGTTGTCCAAAACTCGTTCTTTTCCAATAGAATAACCATGGAAAAGGCAGGAGAGTGGTAAAGTACTGTTTTCTCTAAGTCTGAAGGCTGCCCACACTGTGCCTGCGTGCTGCAGCTTGCATCTTCGCCTTTGGGAAGCTGCCGCTCGCCGATTCTCCCGCAGGCGAAGAAGCGGCTTCTTCGCACACAGAGCATTGTGGCGAGCGCAGGGAGCTCCTGAGAGCGGTTTGTGCCGAAAGGAGCCCGGGACCGGCACTTAGCTTCGGAGAGCTGCGTATCTGCGTCTTCTGCGTGTCTTGCCGCTCTACACTCAGCCAAAAGCTTTTCCACCATATCTTGCAAGGAGAAACTCTGCCAGGAAAGAAAACATCCAAAATCTTGTTCTAAAGCTTGCACGGGGGTCTGCAAAGAGTTTGGCAAGAATGAAAGGTAGTTGTCCAAAACTCGTTCTTTTCCAATAGAATAACCATGGAAAAGGCAGGAGAGTGGTAAAGTACTGTTTTCTCTAAGTCTGAAGGCTGCCCACACTGTGCCTGCGTGCTGCAGCTTGCATCTTCGCCTTTGGGAAGCTGCCGCTCGCCGATTCTCCCGCAGGCGAAGAAGCGGCTTCTTCGCACACAGAGCATTGTGGCGAGCGCAGGGAGCTCCTGAGAGCGGTTTGTGCCGAAAGAAGCCCGGGACCGGCACTTAGCTTCGGAGAGCTGCGTATCTGCGTCTTCTGCGTGTCTTGCCGCTCTACACTCAGCCAAAAGCTTTTCCACCATATCTTGCAAGGAGAAACTCTGCCAGGAAAGAAAACATCCAAAATCTTGTTCTAAAGCTTGCACGGGGGTCTGCAAAGAGTTTGGCAAGAATGAAAGGTAGTTGTCCAAAACTCGTTCTTTTCCAATAGAATAACCATGGAAAAGGCAGGAGAGTGGTAAAGTACTGTTTTCTCTAAGTCTGAAGGCTGCCCACACTGTGCCTGTGTGCTGCAGCTTGCATCTTCGCTTTGGGAAGCTGCCGCTCGCCGATTCTCCCGGAGGCGAAGAAGCGGCTTCTTCGCACACAGAGCATTGTGGCGAGCGCAGGGAGCTCCTGAGAGCGGTTTGTGCCGAAAGAAGCCCGGGACCGGCACTTAGCTTCGGAGAGCTGCGTATCTGCGTCTTCTGCGTGTCTTGCCGCTCTACACTCAGCCAAAAGCTTTTCCACCATATCTTGCAAGGAGAAACTCTGCCAGGAAAGAAAACATCCAAAATCTTGTTCTAAAGCTTGCACGGGGGTCTGCAAAGAGTTTGGCAAGAATGAAAGGTAAGTTGTCCAAAACTCGTTCTTTTCCAATAGAATAACCATGGAAAAGGCAGGAGAGTGGTAAAGTACTGTTTTCTCTAAGTCTGAAGGCTGCCCACACTGTGCCTGCGTGCTGCAGCTTGCATCTTCGCCTTTGGGAAGCTGCCGCTCGCCGATTCTCCCGGAGGCGAAGAAGCGGCTTCTTCGCACACAGAGCATTGTGGCGAGCGCAGGGAGCTCCTGAGAGCGGTTTGTGCCGAAAGAAGCCCGGGACCGGCACTTAGCTTCGGAGAGCTGCGTATCTGCGTCTTCTGCGTGTCTTGCCGCTCTACACTCAGCCAAAAGCTTTTCCACCATATCTTGCAAGGAGAAACTCTGCCAGGAAAGAAAACATCCAAAATCTTGTTCTAAAGCTTGCACGGGGGTCTGCAAAGAGTTTGGCAAGAATGAAAGGTAGTTGTCCAAAACTCGTTCTTTTCCAATAGAATAACCATGGAAAAGGCAGGAGAGTGGTAAAGTACTGTTTTCTCTAAGTCTGAAGGCTGCCCACACTGTGCCTGCGTGCTGCAGCTTGCATCTTCGCCTTTGGGAAGCTGCCGCTCGCCGATTCTCCCGGAGGCGAAGAAGCGGCTTCTTTCGCACACAGAGCACTTGTGAGCGAGCGCGAGCTCCTGAGAGCGGTTTGTGCCGAAAGAAGCCCGGGACCGGCACTTAGCTTCGGAGAGCTGCGTATCTGCGTCTTCTGCGTGTCTTGCTGCTCTACACTCAGCAAAAAGCTTTTCCACCATATCTTGCAAGGAGAAACTCTGCCAGGAAAGAAAACATCCAAAATCTTGTTCTAAAGCTTGCAGGGGGTCTGCAAAGAGTTTGGCAAGAATGAAAGGTAGTTGTCCAAAACTCGTTCTTTTCCAATAGAATAACCATGGAAAAGGCAGGAGAGTGGTAAAGTACTGTTTTCTCTAAGTCTGAAGGCTGCCCACACTGTGCCTGCGTGCTGCAGCTTGCATCTTCGCCTTTGGGAAGCTGCCGCTCGCCGATTCTCCCGGAGGCGAAGAAGCGGCTTCTTCGCACACAGAGCATTGTGGCGAGCGCAGGGAGCTCCTGAGAGCGGTTTGTGCCGAAAGAAGCCCGGGACCGGCACTTAGCTTCGGAGAGCTGCGTATCTGCGTCTTCTGCGTGTCTTGCCGCTCTACACTCAGCCAAAAGCTTTTCCACCATATCTTGCAAGGAGAAACTCTGCCAGGAAAGAAAACATCCAAAATCTTGTTCTAAAGCTTGCACGGGGGTCTGCAAAGAGTTTGGCAAGAATGAAAGGTAGTTGTCCAAAACTCGTTCTTTTCCAATAGAATAACCATGGAAAAGGCAGGAGAGTGGTAAAGTACTGTTTTCTCTAAGTCTGAAGGCTGCCCACACTGTGCCTGCGTGCTGCAGCTTGCATCTTCGCCTTTGGGAAGCTGCCGCTCGCCGATTCTCCCGCAGGCGAAGAAGCGGCTTCTTCGCACACAGAGCATTGTGGCGAGCGCAGGGAGCTCCTGAGAGCGGTTTGTGCCGAAAGAAGCCCGGGACCGGCACTTAGCTTCGGAGAGCTGCGTATCTGCGTCTTCTGCGTGTCTTGCCGCTCTACACTCAGCCAAAAGCTTTTCCACCATATCTTGCAAGGAGAAACTCTGCCAGGAAAGAAAACATCCAAAATCTTGTTCTAAAGCTTGCACGGGGGTCTGCAAAGAGTTTGGCAAGAATGAAAGGTAGTTGTCCAAAACTCGTTCTTTTCCAATAGAATAACCATGGAAAAGGCAGGAGAGTGGTAAAGTACTGTTTTCTCTAAGTCTGAATGCTGCCCACGCTGTGCCTGTGTGCTGCAGCTTGCATCTTCGCCTTTGGGAAGCTGCCGCTCGCCGATTCTCCCGGAGGCGAAGAAGCGGCTTCTTGGCACACAGAGCATTGTGGCGAGCGCAGGGAGCTCCTGAGAGCGGTTTGTGCCGAAAGAAGCCCGGGACCGGCACTTAGCTTCGGAGAGCTGCGTATCTGCGTCTTCTGCGTGTCTTGCCGCTCTACACTCAGCCAAAAGCTTTTCCACCATATCTTGCAAGGAGAAACTCTGCCAGGAAAGAAAACATCCAAAATCTTGTTCTAAAGCTTGCACGGGGGTCTGCAAAGAGTTTGGCAAGAATGAAAGGTAGTTGTCCAAAACTCGTTCTTTTCCAATAGAATAACCATGGAAAAGGCAGGAGAGTGGTAAAGTACTGTTTTCTCTAAGTCTGAAGGCTGCCCACACTGTGCCTGTGTCCTGCAGCTTGCATCTTCGCCTTTGGGAAGCTGCCGCTCGCCGATTCTCCCGGAGGCGAAGAAGCGGCTTCTTCGCACACAGAGCATTGTGGCGAGCGCAGGGAGCTCCTGAGAGCGGTTTGTGCCGAAAGAAGCCCGGGACCGGCACTTAGCTTCGGAGAGCTGCGTATCTGCGTCTTCTGCGTGTCTTGCCGCTCTACACTCAGCCAAAAGCTTTTCCACCATATCTTGCAAGGAGAAACTCTGCCAGGAAAGAAAACATCCAAAATCTTGTTCTAAAGCTTGCACGGGGGTCTGCAAAGAGTTTGGCAAGAATGAAAGGTAGTTGTCCAAAACTCGTTCTTTTCCAATAGAATAACCATGGAAAAGGCAGGAGAGTGGTAAAGTACTGTTTTCTCTAAGTCTGAATGCTGCCCACGCTGTGCCTGTGTGCTGCAGCTTGCATCTTCGCCTTTGGGAAGCTGCCGCTCGCCGATTCTCCCGGAGGCGAAGAAGCGGCTTCTTCGCACACAGAGCATTGTGGCGAGCGCAGGGAGCTCCTGAGAGCGGTTTGTGCCGAAAGAAGCCCGGGACCGGCACTTAGCTTCGGAGAGCTGCGTATCTGCGTCTTCTGCGTGTCTTGCCGCTCTACACTCAGCCAAAAGCTTTTCCACCATATCTTGCAAGGAGAAACTCTGCCAGGAAAGAAAACATCCAAAATCTTGTTCTAAAGCTTGCACGGGGGTCTGCAAAGAGTTTGGCAAGAATGAAAGGTAGTTGTCCAAAACTCGTTCTTTTCCAATAGAATAACCATGGAAAAGGCAGGAGAGTGGTAAAGTACTGTTTTCTCTAAGTCTGAATGCTGCCCACACTGTGCCTGTGTGCTGCAGCTTGCATCTTCGCCTTTGGGAAGCTGCCGCTCGCCGATTCTCCCGGAGGCGAAGAAG
Organism: Molothrus aeneus; assembly: GCF_037042795.1. Taxonomy (NCBI): domain Eukaryota; kingdom Metazoa; phylum Chordata; class Aves; order Passeriformes; family Icteridae; genus Molothrus; species Molothrus aeneus. The sequence continues at coordinate 87,616 of NW_027099001.1, forward strand.
CGGCTTCTTCGCACACAGAGCATTGTGGCGAGCGCAGGGAGCTCCTGAGAGCGGTTTGTGCCGAAAGAAGCCCGGGACCGGCACTTAGCTTCGGAGAGCTGCGTATCTGCGTCTTCTGCGTGTCTTGCCGCTCTACACTCAGCCAAAAGCTTTTCCACCATATCTTGCAAGGAGAAACTCTGCCAGGAAAGAAAACAACCAAAATCTTGTTCTAAAGCTTGCACGGGGGTCTGCAAAGAGTTTGGCAAGAATGAAAGGTAGTTGTCCAAAACTCGTTCTTTTCCAATAGAATAGCCATGGAAAAGGCAGGAGAGTGCTAAAGTACTGTTTTCTCTAAGTCTGAAGGCTGCCCACACTGTGCCTGTGTGCTGCAGCTTGCATCTTCGCCTTTGGGAAGCTGCCGCTCGCCGATTCTCCCGGAGGCGAAGAAGCGGCTTCTTCGCACACAGAGCATTGTGGCGAGCGCAGGGAGCTCCTGAGAGCGGTTTGTGCCGAAAGAAGCCCGGGACCGGCACTTAGCTTCGGAGAGCTGCGTATCTGCGTCTTCTGCGTGTCTTGCCGCTCTACACTCAGCCAAAAACTTTTCCACCATATCTTGCAAGGAGAAACTCTGCCAGGAAAGAAAACATCCAAAATCTTGTTCTAAAGCTTGCACGGGGGTCTGCAAAGAATTTGGCAAGAATGAAAGGTAGTTGTCCAAAACTCGTTCTTTTCCAATAGAATAGCCATGGAAAAGGCAGGAGAGTGGTAAAGTACTGTTTTCTCTAAGTCTGAAGGCTGCCCACACTGTGCCTGTGTGCTGCAGCTTGCATCTTCGCCTTTGGGAAGCTGCCGCTCGCCGATTCTCCCGCAGGCGAAGAAGCGGCTTCTTCGCACACAGAGCATTGTGGCGAGCGCAGGGAGCTCCTGAGAGCGGTTTGTGCCGAAAGAAGCCCGGGACCGGCACTTAGCTTCGGAGAGCTGCGTATCTGCGTCTTCTGCGTGTCTTGCCGCTCTACACTCAGCCAAAAGCTTTTCCACCATATCTTGCAAGGAGAAACTCTGCCAGGAAAGAAAACATCCAAAATCTTGTTCTAAAGCTTGCACGGGGGTCTGCAAAGAGTTTGGCAAGAATGAAAGGTAGTTGTCCAAAACTCGTTCTTTTCCAATAGAATAACCATGGAAAAGGCAGGAGAGTGGTAAAGTACTGTTTTCTCTAAGTCTGAATGCTGCCCACACTGTGCCTGTGTGCTGCAGCTTGCATCTTCGCCTTTGGGAAGCTGCCGCTCGCCGAATCTCCCGGAGGCGAAGAAGCGGCTTCTTCGCACACAGAGCATTGTGGCGAGCGCAGGGAGCTCCTGAGAGCGGTTTGTGCCGAAAGAAGCCCGGGACCGGCACTTAGCTTCGGAGAGCTGCGTATCTGCGTCTTCTGCGTGTCTTGCCGCTCTACACTCAGCAAAAAGCTTTTCCACCATATCTTGCAAGGAGAAACTCTGCCAGGAAAGAAAACATCCAAAATCTTGTTCTAAAGCTTGCACGGGGGTCTGCAAAGAGTTTGGCAAGAATGAAAGGTAGTTGTCCAAAACTCGTTCTTTTCCAATAGAATAACCATGGAAAAGGCAGGAGAGTGGTAAAGTACTGTTTTCTCCAAGTCTGAAGGCTGCCCACACTGTGCCTGTGTGCTGCAGCTTGCATCTTCGCCTTTGGGAAGCTGCCGCTCGCCGATTCTCCCGGAGGCGAAGAAGCGGCTTCTTCGCACACAGAGCATTGTGGCGAGCGCAGGGAGCTCCTGAGAGCGGTTTGTGCTGAAAGAAGCCCGGGACCGGCACTTAGCTTCGGAGAGCTGCGTATCTGCGTCTTCTGCGTGTCTTGCCGCTCTACACTCAGCCAAAAGCTTTTCCACCATATCTTGCAAGGAGAAACTCTGCCAGGAAAGAAAACATCCAAAATCTTGTTCTAAAGCTTGCACGGGGGTCTGCAAAGAGTTTGGCAAGAATGAAAGGTAGTTGTCCAAAACTCGTTCTTTTCCAATAGAATAACCATGGAAAAGGCAGGAGAGTGGTAAAGTACTGTTTTCTCTAAGTCTGAAGGCTGCCCACACTGTGCCTGTGTGCTGCAGCTTGCATCTTCGCCTTTGGGAAGCTGCCGCTCGCCGATTCTCCCGGAGGCGAAGAAACGGCTTCTTCGCACACAGAGCATTGTGGCGAGCGCAGGGAGCTCCTGAGAGCGGTTTGTGCCGAAAGAAGCCCAGGACCGGCACTTAGCTTCGGAGAGCTGCGTATCTGCGTCTTCTGCGTGTCTTGCCGCTCTACACTCAGCAAAAAGCTTTTCCACCATATCTTGCAAGGAGAAACTCTGCCAGGAAAGAAAACATCCAAAATCTTGTTCTAAAGCTTGCACGGGGGTCTGCAAAGAGTTTGGCAAGAATGAAAGGTAGTTGTCCAAAACTCGTTCTTTTCCAATAGAATAACCATGAAAAAGGCAGGAGAGTGGTAAAGTACTGTTTTCTCGAAGTCTGAAGGCTGCCCACACTGTGCCTGCGTGCTGCAGCTTGCATCTTCGCCTTTGGGAAGCTGCCGCTCGCCGATTCTCCAGGAGGCGAAGAAGCGGCTTCTTCGCACACAGAGCATTGTGGCGAGCGCAGGGAGCTCCTGAGAGCGGTTTGTGCCGAAAGAAGCCCGGGACCGGCACTTAGCTTCGGAGAGCTGCGTATCTGCGTCTTCTGCGTGTCTTGCCGCTCTACACTCAGCCAAAAGCTTTTCCACCATATCTTGCAAGGAGAAACTCTGCCAGGAAAGAAAACATCCAAAATCTTGTTCTAAAGCTTGCACGGGGGTCTGCAAAGAGTTTGGCAAGAAGGAAAGGTAGTTGTCCAAAACTCGTTCTTTTCCAATAGAATAACCATGGAAAAGGCAGGAGAGTGGTAAAGTACTGTTTTCTCTAAGTCTGAATGCTGCCCACGCTGTGCCTGTGTGCTGCAGCTTGCATCTTCGCCTTTGGGAAGCTGCCGCTCGCCGATTCTCCCGGAGGCGAAGAAGCGGCTTCTTCGCACACAGAGCATTGTGGCGAGCGCAGGGAGCTCCTGAGAGCGGTTTGTGCCGAAAGAAGCCCGGGACCGGCACTTAGCTTCGGAGAGCTGCGTATCTGCGTCTTCTGCGTGTCTTGCCGCTCTACACTCAGCCAAAAGCTTTTCCACCATATCTTGCAAGGAGAAACTCTGCCAGGAAAGAAAACATCCAAAATCTTGTTCTAAAGCTTGCACGGGGGTCTGCAAAGAGTTTGGCAAGAATGAAAGGTAGTTGTCCAAAACTCGTTCTTTTCCAATAGAATAACCATGGAAAAGGCAGGAGAGTGGTAAAGTACTGTTTTCTCTAAGTCTGAATGCTGCCCACACTGTGCCTGTGTGCTGCAGCTTGCATCTTCGCCTTTGGGAAGCTGCCGCTCGCCGATTCTCCCGCAGGCGAAGAAGCGGCTTCTTCGCACACAGAGCATTGTGGCGAGCGCAGGGAGCTCCTGAGAGCGGTTTGTGCCGAAAGAAGCCCGGGACCGGCACTTAGCTTCGGAGAGCTGCGTATCTGCGTCTTCTGCGTGTCTTGCCGCTCTACACTCAGCCAAAAGCTTTTCCACCATATCTTGCAAGGAGAAACTCTGCCAGGAAAGAAAACAACCAAAATCTTGTTCTAAAGCTTGCACGGGGGTCTGCAAAGAGTTTGGCAATAATGAAAGGTAGTTGTCCAAAACTCGTTCTTTTCCAATAGAATAACCATGGAAATGCAGGAGAGTGGTAAAGTACTGTTTTCTCTAAGTCTGAATGCTGCCCACACTGTGCCTGTGTGCTGCAGCTTGCATCTTCGCCTTTGGGAAGCTGCCGCTCGCCGATTCTCCCGCAGGCGAAGAAGCGGCTTCTTCGCACACAGAGCATTGTGGCGAGCGCAGGGAGCTCCTGAGAGCGGTTTGTGCCGAAAGAAGCCCGGGACCGGCACTTAGCTTCGGAGAGCTGCGTATCTGCGTCTTCTGCGTGTCTTGCCGCTCTACACTCAGCAAAAAGCTTTTCCACCATATCTTGCAAGGAGAAACTCTGCCAGGAAAGAAAACATCCAAAATCTTGTTCTAAAGCTTGCACGGGGGTCTGCAAAGAGTTTGGCAAGAATGAAAGGTAGTTGTCCAAAACTCGTTCTTTTCCAATAGAATAGCCATGGAAAAGGCAGGAGAGTGGTAAAGTACTGTTTTCTCTAAGTCTGAAGGCTGCCCACACTGTGCCTGTGTGCTGCAGCTTGCATCTTCGCCTTTGGGAAGCTGCCGCTCGCCGATTCTCCCGGAGGCGAAGAAGCGGCTTCTTCGCACACAGAGCATTGTGGCGAGCGCAGGGAGCTCCTGAGAGCGGTTTGTGCCGAAAGAAGCCCGGGACCGGCACTTAGCTTCGGAGAGCTGCGTATCTGCGTCTTCTGCGTGTCTTGCCGCTCTACACTCAGCCAAAAGCTTTTCCACCATATCTTGCAAGGAGAAACTCTGCCAGGAAAGAAAACATCCAAAATCTTGTTCTAAAGCTTGCACGGGGGTCTGCAAAGAATTTGGCAAGAATGAAAGGTAGTTGTCCAAAACTCGTTCTTTTCCAATAGAATAGCCATGGAAAAGGCAGGAGAGTGGTAAAGTACTGTTTTCTCTAAGTCTGAAGGCTGCCCACACTGTGCCTGTGTGCTGCAGCTTGCATCTTCGCCTTTGGGAAGCTGCCGCTCGCCGATTCTCCCGCAGGCGAAGAAGCGGCTTCTTCGCACACAGAGCATTGTGGCGAGCGCAGGGAGCTCCTGAGAGCGGTTTGTGCCGAAAGAAGCCCGGGACCGGCACTTAGCTTCGGAGAGCTGCGTATCTGCGTCTTCTGCGTGTCTTGCCGCTCTACACTCAGCCAAAAGCTTTTCCACCATATCTTGCAAGGAGAAACTCTGCCAGGAAAGAAAACATCCAAAATCTTGTTCTAAAGCTTGCACGGGGGTCTGCAAAGAGTTTGGCAAGAATGAAAGGTAGTTGTCCAAAACTCGTTCTTTTCCAATAGAATAACCATGGAAAAGGCAGGAGAGTGGTAAAGTACTGTTTTCTCTAAGTCTGAATGCTGCCCACACTGTGCCTGTGTGCTGCAGCTTGCATCTTCGCCTTTGGGAAGCTGCCGCTCGCCGAATCTCCCGGAGGCGAAGAAGCGGCTTCTTCGCACACAGAGCATTGTGGCGAGCGCAGGGAGCTCCTGAGAGCGGTTTGTGCCGAAAGAAGCCCGGGACCGGCACTTAGCTTCGGAGAGCTGCGTATCTGCGTCTTCTGCGTGTCTTGCCGCTCTACACTCAGCAAAAAGCTTTTCCACCATATCTTGCAAGGAGAAACTCTGCCAGGAAAGAAAACATCCAAAATCTTGTTCTAAAGCTTGCACGGGGGTCTGCAAAGAGTTTGGCAAGAATGAAAGGTAGTTGTCCAAAACTCGTTCTTTTCCAATAGAATAACCATGGAAAAGGCAGGAGAGTGGTAAAGTACTGTTTTCTCCAAGTCTGAAGGCTGCCCACACTGTGCCTGTGTGCTGCAGCTTGCATCTTCGCCTTTGGGAAGCTGCCGCTCGCCGATTCTCCCGGAGGCGAAGAAGCGGCTTCTTCGCACACAGAGCATTGTGGCGAGCGCAGGGAGCTCCTGAGAGCGGTTTGTGCTGAAAGAAGCCCGGGACCGGCACTTAGCTTCGGAGAGCTGCGTATCTGCGTCTTCTGCGTGTCTTGCCGCTCTACACTCAGCCAAAAGCTTTTCCACCATATCTTGCAAGGAGAAACTCTGCCAGGAAAGAAAACATCCAAAATCTTGTTCTAAAGCTTGCACGGGGGTCTGCAAAGAGTTTGGCAAGAATGAAAGGTAGTTGTCCAAAACTCGTTCTTTTCCAATAGAATAACCATGGAAAAGGCAGGAGAGTGGTAAAGTACTGTTTTCTCTAAGTCTGAAGGCTGCCCACACTGTGCCTGTGTGCTGCAGCTTGCATCTTCGCCTTTGGGAAGCTGCCGCTCGCCGATTCTCCCGGAGGCGAAGAAACGGCTTCTTCGCACACAGAGCATTGTGGCGAGCGCAGGGAGCTCCTGAGAGCGGTTTGTGCCGAAAGAAGCCCGGGACCGGCACTTAGCTTCGGAGAGCTGCGTATCTGCGTCTTCTGCGTGTCTTGCCGCTCTACACTCAGCCAAAAGCTTTTCCACCATATCTTGCAAGGAGAAACTCTGCCAGGAAAGAAAACATCCAAAATCTTGTTCTAAAGCTTGCACGGGGGTCTGCAAAGAGTTTGGCAAGAATGAAAGTTAGTTGTCCAAAACTCGTTCTTTTCCAATAGAATAACCATGGAAAAGGCAGGAGAGTGGTAAAGTACTGTTTTCTCTAAGTCTGAAGGCTGCCCACACTGTGCCTGCGTGCTGCAGCTTGCATCTTCGCCTTTGGGAAGCTGCCGCTCGCCGATTCTCCCGGAGGCGAAGAAGCGGCTTCTTCACACACAGAGCATTGTGGCGAGCGCAGGGAGCTCCTGAGAGCGGTTTGTGCCGAAAGAAGCCCGGGACCGGCACTTAGCTTCGGAGAGCTGCGTATCTGCGTCTTCTGCGTGTCTTGCCGCTCTACACTCAGCCAAAAGCTTTTCCACCATATCTTGCAAGGAGAAACTCTGCCAGGAAAGAAAACATCCAAAATCTTGTTCTAAAGCTTGCACGGGGGTCTGCAAAGAGTTTGGCAAGAATGAAAGGTAGTTGTCCAAAACTCGTTCTTTTCCAATAGAATAACCATGGAAAAGGCAGGAGAGTGGTAAAGTACTGTTTTCTCTAAGTCTGAAGGCTGCCCACACTGTGCCTGCGTGCTGCAGCTTGCATCTTCGCCTTTGGGAAGCTGCCGCTCGCCGATTCTCCCGCAGGCGAAGAAGCGGCTTCTTCGCACACAGAGCATTGTGGCGAGCGCAGGGAGCTCCTGAGAGCGGTTTGTGCCGAAAGAAGCCCGGGACCGGCACTTAGCTTCGGAGAGCTGCGTATCTGCGTCTTCTGCGTGTCTTGCCGCTCTACACTCAGCCAAAAGCTTTTCCACCATATCTTGCAAGGAGAAACTCTGCCAGGAAAGAAAACATCCAAAATCTTGTTCTAAAGCTTGCACGGGGGTCTGCAAAGAGTTTGGCAAGAATGAAAGGTAGTTGTCCAAAACTCGTTCTTTTCCAATAGAATAACCATGGAAAAGGCAGGAGAGTGGTAAAGTACTGTTTTCTCTAAGTCTGAAGGCTGCCCACACTGTGCCTGCGTGCTGCAGCTTGCATCTTCGCCTTTGGGAAGCTGCCGCTCGCCGATTCTCCCAGAGGCGAAGAAGCGGCTTCTTCGCACACAGAGCATTGTGGCGAGCGCAGGGAGCTCCTGAGAGCGGTTTGTGCCGAAAGAAGCCCGGGACCGGCACTTAGCTTCGGAGAGCTGCGTATCTGCGTCTTCTGCGTGTCTTGCCGCTCTACACTCAGCAAAAAGCTTTTCCACCATATCTTGCAAGGAGAAACTCTGCCAGGAAAGAAAACATCCAAAATCTTGTTCTAAAGCTTGCACGGGGGTCTGCAAAGAGTTTGGCAAGAATGAAAGGTAGTTGTCCAAAACTCGTTCTTTTCCAATAGAATAACCATGGAAAAGGCAGGAGAGTGGTAAAGTACTGTTTTCTCTAAGTCTGAAGGCTGCCCACACTGTGCCTGTGTGCTGCAGCTTGCATCTTCGCCTTTGGGAAGCTGCCGCTCGCCGATTCTCCCGGAGGCGAAGAAGCGGCTTCTTCGCACACAGAGCATTGTGGCGAGCGCAGGGAGCTCCTGAGAGCGGTTTGTGCCGAAAGAAGCCCGGGACCGGCACTTAGCTTCGGAGAGCTGCGTATCTGCGTCTTCTGCGTGTCTTGCCGCTCTACACTCAGCAAAAAGCTTTTCCACCATATCTTGCAAGGAGAAACTCTGCCAGGGAAGAAAACATCCAAAATCTTGTTCTAAAGCTTGCACGGGGGTCTGCAAAGAGTTTGGCAAGAATGAAAGGTAGTTGTCCAAAACTCGTTCTTTTCCAATAGAATAACCATGGAAAAGGCAGGAGAGTGGTAAAGTACTGTTTTCTCTAAGTCTGAAGGCTGCCCACACTGTGCCTGCGTGCTGCAGCTTGCATCTTCGCCTTTGGGAAGCTGCCGCTCGCCGATTCTCCCGGAGGCGAAGAAGCGGCTTCTTCACACACAGAGCATTGTGGCGAGCGCAGGGAGCTCCTGAGAGCGGTTTGTGCCGAAAGAAGCCCGGGACCGGCACTTAGCTTCGGAGAGCTGCGTATCTGCGTCTTCTGCGTGTCTTGCCGCTCTACACTCAGCCAAAAGCTTTTCCACCATATCTTGCAAGGAGAAACTCTGTCAGGAAAGAAAACATCCAAAATCTTGTTCTAAAGCTTCACGGGGGTCTGCAAAGAGTTTGGCAAGAATGAAAGGTAGTTGTCCAAAACTCGTTCTTTTCCAATAGAATAACCATGGAAAAGGCAGGAGAGTGGTAAAGTACTGTTTTCTCTAAGTCTGAAGGCTGCCCACACTGTGCCTGCGTGCTGCAGCTTGCATCTTCGCCTTTGGGAAGCTGCCGCTCGCCGATTCTCCCGGAGGCGAAGAAGCGGCTTCTTCGCACACAGAGCATTGTGGCGAGCGCAGGGAGCTCCTGAGAGCGGTTTGTGCCGAAAGAAGCCCGGGACCGGCACTTAGCTTCGGAGAGCTGCGTATCTGCGTCTTCTGCGTGTCTTGCCGCTCTACACTCAGCCAAAAGCTTTTCCACCATATCTTGCAAGGAGAAACTCTGCCAGGAAAGAAAACATCCAAAATCTTGTTCTAAAGCTTGCACGGGGGTCTGCAAAGAGTTTGGCAAGAATGAAAGGTAGTTGTCCAAAACTCGTTCTTTTCCAATAGAATAACCATGGAAAAGGCAGGAGAGTGGTAAAGTACTGTTTTCTCTAAGTCTGAAGGCTGCCCACACTGTGCCTGTGTGCTGCAGCTTGCATCTTCGCCTTTGGGAAGCTGCCGCTCGCCGATTCTCCCGGAGGCGAAGAAGCGGCTTCTTCGCACACAGAGCATTGTGGCGAGCGCAGGGAGCTCCTGAGAGCGGTTTGTGCCGAAAGAAGCCCGGGACCGGCACTTAGCTTCGGAGAGCTGCGTATCTGCGTCTTCTGCGTGTCTTGCCGCTCTACACTCAGCCAAAAGCTTTTCCACCATATCTTGCAAGGAGAAACTCTGCCAGGAAAGAAAACATCCAAAATCTTGTTCTAAAGCTTGCACGGGGGTCTGCAAAGAGTTTGGCAAGAATGAAAGGTAGTTGTCCAAAACTCGTTCTTTTCCAATAGAATAACCATGGAAAAGGCAGGAGAGTGGTAAAGTACTGTTTTCTCTAAGTCTGAATGCTGCCCACGCTGTGCCTGTGTGCTGCAGCTTGCATCTTCGCCTTTGGGAAGCTGCCGCTCGCCGATTCTCCCGGAGGCGAAGAAGCGGCTTCTTGGCACACAGAGCATTGTGGCGAGCGCAGGGAGCTCCTGAGAGCGGTTTGTGCCGAAAGAAGCCCGGGACCGGCACTTAGCTTCGGAGAGCTGCGTATCTGCGTCTTCTGCGTGTCTTGCCGCTCTACACTCAGCCAAAAGCTTTTCCACCATATCTTGCAAGGAGAAACTCTGCCAGGAAAGAAAACATCCAAAATCTTGTTCTTAAGCTTGCACGGGGGTCTGCAAAGAGTTTGGCAAGAATGAAAGGTAGTTGTCCAAAACTCGTTCTTTTCCAATAGAATAACCATGGAAAAGGCAGGAGAGTGGTCAAGTACTGTTTTCTCTAAGTCTGAAGGCTGCCCACACTGTGCCTGTGTGCTGCAGCTTGCATCTTCGCCTTTGGGAAGCTGCCGCTCGCCGATTCTCCCGGAGGCGAAGAAACGGCTTCTTCGCACACAGAGCATTGTGGCGAGCGCAGGGAGCTCCTGAGAGCGGTTTGTGCCGAAAGAAGCCCAGGACCGGCACTTAGCTTCGGAGAGCTGCGTATCTGCGTCTTCTGCGTGTCTTGCCGCTCTACACTCAGCAAAAAGCTTTTCCACCATATCTTGCAAGGAGAAACTCTGCCAGGAAAGAAAACATCCAAAATCTTGTTCTAAAGCTTGCACGGGGGTCTGCAAAGAGTTTGGCAAGAATGAAAGGTAGTTGTCCAAAACTCGTTCTTTTCCAATAGAATAACCATGGAAAAGGCAGGAGAGTGGTAAAGTACTGTTTTCTCTAAGTCTGAAGGCTGCCCACACTGTGCCTGCGTGCTGCAGCTTGCATCTTCGCCTTTGGGAAGCTGCCGCTCGCCGATTCTCCCGGAGGCGAAGAAGCGGCTTCTTCGCACACAGAGCATTGTGGCGAGCGCAGGGAGCTCCTGAGAGCGGTTTGTGCCGAAAGAAGCCCGGGACCGGCACTTAGCTTCGGAGAGCTGCGTATCTGCGTCTTCTGCGTGTCTTGCCGCTCTACACTCAGCCAAAAGCTTTTCCACCATATCTTGCAAGGAGAAACTCTGCCAGGAAAGAAAACATCCAAAATCTTGTTCTAAAGCTTGCACGGGGGTCTGCAAAGAGTTTGGCAAGAATGAAAGGTAGTTGTCCAAAACTCGTTCTTTTCCAATAGAATAACCATGGAAAAGGCAGGAGAGTGGTAAAGTACTGTTTTCTCTAAGTCTGAAGGCTGCCCACACTGTGCCTGCATGCTGCAGCTTGCATCTTCGCCTTTGGGAAGCTGCCGCTCGCCGATTCTCCCGGAGGCGAAGAAGCGGCTTCTTCGCACACAGAGCATTGTGGCGAGCGCAGGGAGCTCCTGAGAGCGGTTTGTGCCGAAAGAAGCCCGGGACCGGCACTTAGCTTCGGAGAGCTGCGTATCTGCGTCTTCTGCGTGTCTTGCCGCTCTACACTCAGCCAAAAGCTTTTCCACCATATCTTGCAAGGAGAAACTCTGCCAGGAAAGAAAACATCCAAAATCTTGTTCTAAAGCTTGCACGGGGGTCTGCAAAGAGTTTGGCAAGAATGAAAGGTAGTTGTCCAAAACTCGTTCTTTTCCAATAGAATAACCATGGAAAAGGCAGGAGAGTGGTAAAGTACTGTTTTCTCTAAGTCTGAAGGCTGCCCACACTGTGCCTGTGTGCTGCAGCTTGCATCTTCGCCTTTGGGAAGCTGCCGCTCGCCGATTCTCCCGGAGGCGAAGAAGCGGCTTCTTGGCACACAGAGCATTGTGGCGAGCGCAGGGAGCTCCTGAGAGCGGTTTGTGCCGAAAGAAGCCCGGGACCGGCACTTAGCTTCGGAGAGCTGCGTATCTGCGTCTTCTGCGTGTCTTGCCGCTCTACTCTCAGCCAAAAGCTTTTCCACCATATCTTGCAAGGAGAAACTCTGCCAGGAAAGAAAACATCCAAAATCTTGTTCTAAAGCTTGCACGGGGGTCTGCAAAGAGTTTGGCAAGAATGAAAGGTAGTTGTCCAAAACTCGTTCTTTTCCAATAGAATAACCATGGAAAAGGCAGGAGAGTGGTAAAGTACTGTTTTCTCTAAGTCTGAATGCTGCCCACGCTGTGCCTGTGTGCTGCAGCTTGCATCTTCGCCTTTGGGAAGCTGCCGCTCGCCGATTCTCCCGGAGGCGAAGAAGCGGCTTCTTCGCACACAGAGCATTGTGGCGAGCGCAGGGAGCTCCTGAGAGCGGTTTGTGCCGAAAGAAGCCCGGGACCGGCACTTAGCTTCGGAGAGCTGCGTATCTGCGTCTTCTGCGTGTCTTGCCGCTCTACACTCAGCCAAAAGCTTTTCCACCATATCTTGCAAGGAGAAACTCTGCCAGGAAAGAAAACATCCAAAATCTTGTTCTAAAGCTTGCACGGGGGTCTGCAAAGAGTTTGGCAAGAATGAAAGGTAGTTGTCCAAAACTCGTTCTTTTCCAATAGAATAACCATGGAAAAGGCAGGAGAGTGGTAAAGTACTGTTTTCTCTAAGTCTGAATGCTGCCCACACTGTGCCTGTGTGCTGCAGCTTGCATCTTCGCCTTTGGGAAGCTGCCGCTCGCCGATTCTCCCGGAGGCGAAGAAGCGGCTTCTTCGCACACAGAGCATTGTGGCGAGCGCAGGGAGCTCCTGAGAGCGGTTTGTGCCGAAAGAAGCCCGGGACTGGCACTTAGCTTCGGAGAGCTGCGTATCTGCGTCTTCTGCGTGTCTTGCCGCTCTACACTCAGCCAAAAGCTTTTCCACCATATCTTGCAAGGAGAAACTCTGCCAGGAAAGAAAACAACCAAAATCTTGTTCTAAAGCTTGCACGGGGGTCTGCAAAGAGTTTGGCAAGAATGAAAGGTAGTTGTCCAAAACTCGTTCTTTTCCAATAGAATAGCCATGGAAAAGGCAGGAGAGTGGTAAAGTACTGTTTTCTCTAAGTCTGAAGGCTGCCCACACTGTGCCTGTGTGCTGCAGCTTGCATCTTCGCCTTTGGGAAGCTGCCGCTCGCCGATTCTCCCGCAGGCGAAGAAGCGGCTTCTTCGCACACAGAGCATTGTGGCGAGCGCAGGGAGCTCCTGAGAGCGGTTTGTGCCGAAAGAAGCCCGGGACCGGCACTTAGCTTCGGAGAGCTGCGTATCTGCGTCTTCTGCGTGTCTTGCCGCTCTACACTCAGCCAAAAGCTTTTCCACCATATCTTGCAAGGAGAAACTCTGCCAGGAAAGAAAACATCCAAAATCTTGTTCTAAAGCTTGCACGGGGGTCTGCAAAGAGTTTGGCAAGAATGAAAGGTAGTTGTCCAAAACTCGTTCTTTTCCAATAGAATAGCCATGGAAAAGGCAGGAGAGTGGTAAAGTACTGTTTTCTCTAAGTCTGAAGGCTGCCCACACTGTGCCTGTGTGCTGCAGCTTGCATCTTCGCCTTTGGGAAGCTGCCGCTCGCCGATTCTCCCGGAGGCGAAGAAGCGGCTTCTTCGCACACAGAGCATTGTGGCGAGCGCAGGGAGCTCCTGAGAGCGGTTTGTGCCGAAAGAAGCCCGGGACCGGCACTTAGCTTCGGAGAGCTGCGTATCTGCGTCTTCTGCGTGTCTTGCCGCTCTACACTCAGCCAAAAGCTTTTCCACCATATCTTGCAAGGAGAAACTCTGCCAGGAAAGAAAACATCCAAAATCTTGTTCTAAAGCTTGCACGGGGGTCTGCAAAGAGTTTGGCAAGAATGAAAGGTAGTTGTCCAAAACTCGTTCTTTTCCAATAGAATAACCATGGAAAAGGCAGGAGAGTGGTAAAGTACTGTTTTCTCTAAGTCTGAATGCTGCCCACACTGTGCCTGCGTGCTGCAGCTTGCATCTTCGCCTTTGGGAAGCTGCCGCTCGCCGAATCTCCCGGAGGCGAAGAAGCGGCTTCTTCGCACACAGAGCATTGTGGCGAGCGCAGGGAGCTCCTGAGAGCGGTTTGTGCCGAAAGAAGCCCGGGACCGGCACTTAGCTTCGGAGAGCTGCGTATCTGCGTCTTCTGCGTGTCTTGCCGCTCTACACTCAGCCAAAAGCTTTTCCACCATATCTTGCAAGGAGAAACTCTGCCAGGAAAGAAAACATCCAAAATCTTGTTCTAAAGCTTGCACGGGGGTCTGCAAAGAGTTTGGCAAGAATGAAAGGTAGTTGTCCAAAACTCGTTCTTTTCCAATAGAATAACCATGGAAAAGGCAGGAGAGTGGTAAAGTACTGTTTTCTCTAAGTCTGAAGGCTGCCCACACTGTGCCTGCGTGCTGCAGCTTGCATCTTCGCCTTTGGGAAGCTGCCGCTCGCCGATTCTCCCGGAGGCGAAGAAGCGGCTTCTTCGCACACAGAGCATTGTGGCGAGCGCAGGGAGCTCCTGAGAGCGGTTTGTGCCGAAAGAAGCCCGGGACCGGCACTTAGCTTCGGAGAGCTGCGTATCTGCGTCTTCTGCGTGTCTTGCCGCTCTACACTCAGCAAAAAGCTTTTCCACCATATCTTGCAAGGAGAAACTCTGCCAGGAAAGAAAACATCCAAAATCTTGTTCTAAAGCTTGCACGGGGGTCTGCAAAGAGTTTGGCAAGAATGAAAGGTAGTTGTCCAAAACTCGTTCTTTTCCAATAGAATAACCATGGAAAAGGCAGGAGAGTGGTAAAGTACTGTTTTCTCTAAGTCTGAAGGCTGCCCACACTGTGCCTGTGTGCTGCAGCTTGCATCTTCGCCTTTGGGAAGCTGCCGCTCGCCGATTCTCCCGGAGGCGAAGAAGCGGCTTCTTCGCACACAGAGCATTGTGGCGAGCGCAGGGAGCTCCTGAGAGCGGTTTGTGCCGAAAGAAGCCCGGGACCGGCACTTAGCTTCGGAGAGCTGCGTATCTGCGTCTTCTGCGTGTCTTGCCGCTCTACACTCAGCCAAAAGCTTTTCCACCATATCTTGCAAGGAGAAACTCTGCCAGGAAAGAAAACATCCAAAATCTTGTTCTAAAGCTTGCACGGGGGTCTGCAAAGAGTTTGGCAAGAATGAAAGGTAGTTGTCCAAAACTCGTTCTTTTCCAATAGAATAACCATGGAAAAGGCAGGAGAGTGGTAAAGTACTGTTTTCTCTAAGTCTGAAGGCTGCCCACACTGTGCCTGTGTGCTGCAGCTTGCATCTTCGCCTTTGGGAAGCTGCCGCTCGCCGATTCTCCCGGAGGCGAAGAAACGGCTTCTTCGCACACAGAGCATTGTGGCGAGCGCAGGGAACTCCTGAGAGCGGTTTGTGCCGAAAGAAGCCCAGGACCGGCACTTAGCTTCGGAGAGCTGCGTATCTGCGTCTTCTGCGTGTCTTGCCGCTCTACACTCAGCAAAAAGCTTTTCCACCATATCTTGCAAGGAGAAACTCTGCCAGGAAAGAAAACATCCAAAATCTTGTTCTAAAGCTTGCACGGGGGTCTGCAAAGAGTTTGGCAAGAATGAAAGGTAGTTGTCCAAAACTCGTTCTTTTCCAATAGAATAACCATGGAAAAGGCAGGAGAGTGGTAAAGTACTGTTTTCTCTAAGTCTGAAGGCTGCCCACACTGTGCCTGCGTGCTGCAGCTTGCATCTTCGCCTTTGGGAAGCTGCCGCTCGCCGATTCTCCCGGAGGCGAAGAAGCGGCTTCTTCGCACACAGAGCATTGTGGCGAGCGCAGGGAGCTCCTGAGAGCGGTTTGTGCCGAAAGAAGCCCGGGACCGGCACTTAGCTTCGGAGAGCTGCGTATCTGCGTCTTCTGCGTGTCTTGCCGCTCTACACTCAGCCAAAAGCTTTTCCACCATATCTTGCAAGGAGAAACTCTGCCAGGAAAGAAAACATCCAAAATCTTGTTCTAAAGCTTGCACGGGGGTCTGCAAAGAGTTTGGCAAGAATGAAAGGTAGTTGTCCAAAACTCCTTCTTTTCCAATAGAATAACCATGGAAAAGGCAGGAGAGTGGTAAAGTACTGTTTTCTCTAAGTCTGAAGGCTGCCCACACTGTGCCTGCGTGCTGCAGCTTGCATCTTCGCCTTTGGGAAGCTGCCGCTCGCCGATTCTCCCGGAGGCGAAGAAGCGGCTTCTTCGCACACAGAGCATTGTGGCGAGCGCAGGGAGCTCCTGAGAGCGGTTTGTGCCGAAAGAAGCCCGGGACCGGCACTTAGCTTCGGAGAGCTGCGTATCTGCGTCTTCTGCGTGTCTTGCCGCTCTAC
The DNA here is from genome assembly GCF_037042795.1 of Molothrus aeneus. NCBI lineage: Eukaryota > Metazoa > Chordata > Aves > Passeriformes > Icteridae > Molothrus > Molothrus aeneus. The sequence goes on from NW_027099001.1 coordinate 103,266, forward strand.
ACTCAGCAAAAAGCTTTTCCACCATATCTTGCAAGGAGAAACTCTGCCAGGAAAGAAAACATCCAAAATCTTGTTCTAAAGCTTGCACGGGGGTCTGCAAAGAGTTTGGCAAGAATGAAAGGTAGTTGTCCAAAACTCGTTCTTTTCCAATAGAATAACCATGGAAAAGGCAGGAGAGTGGTAAAGTACTGTTTTCTCTAAGTCTGAAGGCTGCCCACACTGTGCCTGCGTGCTGCAGCTTGCATCTTCGCCTTTGGGAAGCTGCCGCTCGCCGATTCTCCCGGAGGCGAAGAAGCGGCTTCTTCGCACACAGAGCATTGTGGCGGAGCGCAGGGAGCTCCTGAGAGCGGTTTGGAAAGAAGCCGGGACCGGCACTTAGCTTCGGAGAGCTGCGTATCTGCGTCTTCTGCGTGTCTTGCCGCTCTACACTCAGCAAAAAGCTTTCCACCATATCTTGCAAGGAGAAACTCTGCCAGGAAAGAAACTCCAAAATCTTGTCTAAAGCTTGCACGGGGTCTGCAAAGAGTTTGGCAAGAATGAAAGGTAGTGTGTCCAAAACTCGTTCTTTTCCAATAGTATAACCATGGAAAAGGCAGGAGAGTGGTAAAGTACTGTTTTCTCTAAGTCTGAAGGCTGCCACACTGTGCCTGCGTGCTGCAGCTTGCATCTTCCGCCTTTGGGAAGCTGCCGCTCGCCGATTCTCCCGGAGGCGGAAGAGCGGCTTCTTCGCACACAGAGCATTGTGGCGAGCGCGGGAAGCTCCTGAGAGCGGTTTGTGCCGAAAGAAGCCCGGGACCGGCACTTAGCTTCGGAGAGCTGCGTATCTGCGTCTTCTGCGTGTCTTGCCGCTCTACACTCAGCAAAGCTTTTCCACCATATCTTGCAAGGAGAAACTCTGCCAGGAAAGAAAACATCCAAAATCTTGTTCTAAATGCTTGCACGGGGGTCTGGCAAAGAGTTTGGCAAGAATGAAAGGTAGTTGTCCAAAACTCGTCTTTCCAATAGAATAACCATGAAAAGGCAGGAGAGTGGTAAAGTACTGTTTTCTCTAAGTCTGAAGGCTGCCCACACTGTGCCTGCATGCTGCAGCTTGCATCTTCGCCTTTGGGAAGCTGCGCTCCGATTCTCCCGGAGGCGAAGAAGCGGCTTCTTTGCACACAGAGCATTGTGGCGAGCGCAGGGAGCTCCTGAGAGCGGTTTGTGCCGAAAGAAGCCCGGGAACGGCACTTAGCTTCGGAGAGCTGCGTATCTGCGTCTTCTGCGTGTCTTGCCACTCTACACTCAGCCAAAAGCTTTTCCACCATATCTTGCAAGGAGAAACTCTGCCAGGAAGAAACCTCCAAAATCTTGTTCATAAGCTTGCACGGGGGTCTGCAAAGAGTTTGGCAAGAATGAAAGGTAGTTGTCCAAAACTCGTTCTTTTCCAATAGAATAACCATGGAAAAGGCAGGAGAGTGGTAAAGTACTGTTTTCTCCTAAG